>NC_091824.1:128190134-128372634 GCF_038994185.2 Dermacentor albipictus | reverse complement strand
AGGAAAACAAAGAAGAAATAGAAAAATAAGAAAAACTACATAGGAGCAGACGTTATTTTAAATGGCAATACAGTCACTGTGCACCCCATTCCCGAGCATTACATACGAACAACCGAGAAGAGACTCAGAGATAAGAGCTCTCATCACCCGCAGTTTGGCTACGGAGCCCTGTCTGGAATATCCGTTAAGAGCGCGCAAAGACACACGGAAGAGATAATGGCACACGAATAAATCTCTCAGAGGCAAACAAAACAGTGAAGGTGCTTAGCATGAACTTAAACAACGGACGTTGACGAGAAGAAGAAAGTGAAGCCTGCGCTCAGCGCAGAGCAAGGTCCCGCCGAGCTAAGTCGCGTGATGTATGCTGAGCGAGCGAAACATCGCCGTCCCACCCGCTATAGCGTGCCGACCCTCGCAAGCGCACGCGAGAACAAAATACACAGGATGGAAACCTTGCCTCAACCTCCAAGCAAAGTTTGCACACTTTTTGCCGGCAGTCCACGCAGCGGGCCACGTCCACGTTCCACTGCGCAGAGACGTATCCTTCATTTTGACAAGTGCTAGCTCGCTCCCAATGCTTTCTCTTTCTTTTTTTTTTCAGTTTGGCCATCTATCTTTATGTTTCTCACACTCAGCTATAGTTTCGTTCTGAACCAAAGCATAGATTAACTAGAGAGGGAAATGAGAGTAATAAAATAAAGGCTTGAAATATTTTGGTAGCGGATGCATAGTAGTAAAGGGCATACGGCTGCGAAAAAGGACATACTTTCAGCTATGGTTGTTTCGTGCACAATTATTTGGATAATTTAGCGTTATTTATTGATGGGCTCAAGAGAAAAATAGTAACAGGAATACGAGGAAGCTTCTTGGTTCATGTTGCTGTCATGGGTTTGCCCCTTATAGCACTTTTTAAAAATGATTAACACTACACTGACATTACAAAATAAAAAAAAGATGGACGCGATCGTAAGGCTCCTTGTTGCCGTGCAGTTGCATTGCCTTACGTTATTCAGTCGCTGCCCTCCACTTATCAGATCCTGATGGCATTTGTATTTTCCAAAATACGTTCAAACGAAACCTTATCTCAAGGGGCTCATCACTCCATCTATTCTCGACGAATACGTTCCCTCTCAGCGATAGCTACCACAGCCGAGCTGATGTAAACACTGCCTAAGACTGTGGTGCGATCCAAACTTATTGGCATGCTTTGCTCCTACCGAGCAAGCGGAAACGTTCAATGACCGCGAAATGAGTTTTAAAGAGAGCTTGCGCTCTAATCTATACAAATGCGTCGCTGCATGCAGGAGAAAAAAAAGATAAAAGTAAATATTCAGGTCGTTATGGCGAAGCTTGCAGTACATCAAATTGCACCCGAAGATAAGCAAATAGAGACATCGTCTATTAAAGGTGTAGTTTTATGTCCTTGAGGCTAGAAGAAGCAAGAAATGAATGTTCTGAAATTCTACTAATACGAATGACTCTACTTCGGTGCTAAAATATGGCCAGGAGAAAGATTAAGATACAAAGCCATCGAAGTATTGCAGAAGCGGAACATATATATACACCAAAAAGGAGGCGGGAATTCTAGCTTTGTAGAACTAAATTGAATGAGATCTGGAAAACTCTCTGATGTGTGCGTCAATTCCTTTGGAAATACTGAAACAAGTTTGTCATACCATCGCTATTTCTTTTCACTTTCTACCTCTTTTCGTAAACACCGAGAGGCACAGAAGTGCAATAACTTGCCGCTTATATCAGAAAACGTTTTTTAAAAAAGCACGCGGCGCGCTGTCGCATTTAGCATTTGGCCTCGCCAAAGTCCCCGTAATGAACCGTTCTCACAGAAAAATTTAATCTTAGCTCTTGGAGCTTGGAGTCACAAAACAAACAGCTTTTTGTTATTATTTATCGCTTGAAAGAACAGCATCCATGTCGATCGATGTGCGTTTGTGTCGTTCAGTTCATGTGGACTACTTGTCGAATTGCTGCAAGGAACAGAGAGTAGAAAAGTTTTTTTTCTCTTTTAGGTTGACGCTCAGTATAGACACCCTTATCTTATATTTGCCCTCGCGGGAGGCTAAACTTGTGTACGTAAACAATGTTTTTAGGTGATTAGAAAAGGATTAGCCGCAATTAGATACGAAAAGGTAGTATCATAAACATCATAAGTAAAAATAGCCGACAGTGATGCTCATTTGTAAGGGCACTAAGGAGAACTGGTTCGTTGCTACAGCTTGCATACATATTGGCTGCCAAACTTTAGAGTTCACGTGAAAAAAATATAGACACGAAATGGTTGGTATAAGCAATTAAGAGCACTGTATGAACGCAGGGGGCGTCGGGGCGTACGTGCTATTCATAATAGCTATGATTGACAATGGCTTCGTTTGGGTAGTCAAGCTCATTACCCACTTCACGTAAACATCGATCTTTTAGTTGATCGAACCATCGCCTCTTCGGTAATCTCGAGCACGCAGTATTAGCAAATGTTTCATGCGCGCATATTGCGTGTGACAGAGATTGAAGGCGACGAGAAAAAAAAATGCTAGGAAATGGGGCGACTCGAGAAGATGCTAACTCTTCGCACAAACAAAGGCCGCCTTCTCATCTCTTTCCATACGCCGTATCCAGCGCTGGCGCCCTCGGTCCGCCATATTTAATAAGCAGAAAGCAGCGTTCCGTAACGCGGAGGTCGGAGCCTGTGCCACGCCTGCTTTGTTTGCCCTGTTTATGTCGTCTCGCAGTGCCAGATTGAAGAGGCGCAGCTCACACTCATTGGCTGGAAGGCTTCGCTACGACGGCGGTTCAAAGAGGGCGCAAACATAAAAAGGACAGGAGGAGGCGTTTCTCGGGCGAGGACAAGATCAGCGGGGAAGAAGGGGAGGAGAACGAAATGCGAGAGAGAAAAGCAGGACTAAGAAACGCACTCGGGCCGGCTGCGACAGGACGGGTTTTTGTGGGCGTCGTTCTTGCACGCGGCTATTGGCCCAAATTCGCTCACTTGCGCAGCTTCTAATTGCGGCAGGAAGTTTTGCTACAGCGTAGGCTAATGGAAAGATGCCTTAAGACGGAGGCTGCAGCAGCTGCTCAAAGGCGCCCCCGCTAGCGCGCAACTGGAAGCAATAAACGCAAGTGGGTAGCGTTAGAAAGAGAAGGCGTTACAGGAAGCGAGCAAGAATCAACGCCGCTGTTATAATGAATTCGCGAAAGGAGGGGGCAAATTCTAAAGAAAGCAAGTAGAATCAGTATGGTACGGCACGAGCGTGCCTGCGTACACATGCCAAAGATTGTGCAAGGTGACGTGATTAGAATGAAAACAGGGGCGCTTAAGGGGCCCTTTGGCGACGACGATTTCCGCTAACAAGCGCTGTCATGTGGACGGCCCCTCCTTGCGGTGTGGTTCGAAGAGGCAGAGAGACGCGTGCCGACTGCGTGTGTGGCAGCGAAGAGTGGAGGCGAAAGTGTGCGTCTGCGAGCGAGGTGGTGAGGAGGTTTGATTCTCTTTTCATTGGAAGGAACGTGAGAGACTTGTGTACGTGATTAACGGGCCCTTCCAAACGACGCGGCGGCAGCCTTCGCCGCTGAAATAATTGAGCGCTCCGGGGACACCTAGACGGTGCGGGGTGTTTATTCTTTCTCTTAGAGAGACAGAATAAAAACGCACTAATGAAAAGAGAAAATACATAACCGGACTGCTGGTTGGTTGTCTCCTCATGTATCCCCGTGTCGGGTCTCTCGCCAGCGGCTTTCCCTTCTGCGTACATTTTAATCTCACGCAGGAGTAAAGCATTTAAAGTGTGCTTCTGACAGCGGCCGCAGACTTGTTAACGACAGCACTGGCAACGAATAAACTTGCTGCGTTGTACTTATTTTTTCACAGAGTCCTGTCCCTGCCTGTGTCTCTTGTGACTGCTATACCGACAGGTGAATCTGCAGAGCAGTAGAGCTAGGGTGTTCACTGTTAAATATTTTAATGCGCGAGTGAGATCATTGAAAGTGGTAGTTGTAAACAAGTCGGGCTTGTGAGCGCCAGTGCACGATACAGGAAAGCAATTAGGTGGCGTTCCCGGCGTGGGAGGCCTAGGAGATGACGATCGACGGTTCCCACCAAGGAATTTGCTTTGCACTTTGCGAAGGTACGAGCAGTTGGCAGATCCTTAAATGCAGAAAACATTTAGGGATGACTGCGAACGCAATACAAACAGGACGCATTTTATTTCATTTGCTGCAACTGGTACTCATGCGAGTGCGTCTTACATTTACCTCGGGTCATTTGGCAAAATGATCCGCACTATATATCAGATGCTGCGTCTTCCCGACAGCAATAGGGCAGGGAAACAAAAATTTATCGAAAGCACGTTTAAAAGTAAAGTTCATTGTGTATTATCACACTTCAAACGTTAATCACAGAACCTGATATGATTTCTTTGATAGAGTTGAATTGCACAAAACAATATAGGGTTTATAGATAAAGTGTAGGGGCATAGATACTGCTCAGGATTATTTTGACCACTTGAGTTCCTTAAATTGCACCCAGTGCTTCGTAAACAGTGCGTTCTTGCAATAATTAGTCACTGTTGGAACGCGGCTGCCGCTGACGGAGATCGAACCCTCGAACTCGTGCCCAGCAAAGGAACGATATTGCCACTGAATCACGGGGACAAGTAATGAAAATTGCACCTTATGAATAGTCAGCACACGCTCGTAAAATATGACTGTAAATAACGTGGAATCCTGAACTGCCTTGTCCCACATGCGGCGTCTTAACTCTGTCGTATAACATCAATCATTTTTTTCTTGCTTTTAAAAATCTTGTCTTCCTTTGGCGGTTACTTAATAACATTTATATGAAAAGATAATGAACATCCACTGGTATTGAGAATATTAGCGATAGCTGTTGTCTGGATAAAAACGATATACTGAAGGATCAGTCGGAAAGATACAAAACAACACTATAATCACTAGGGAGCGCTTGCAAATGGAAATTCTTCCTGCGACACTTCGGCTGTTGAGCGCACGCACACATGAATTTTGGACGCTGTGCATGGTTGGAGTTCAGTAAAGGCAACTTCATGTAGCTTTGGTTGTGAAGACTTAGGAGCGATCAAAGTAACACATTCCAGTATACAAGCAGTTTACAGCATTAAACGTGAAATCAATTTTTTTAGCCTTCCACACGGCTGGCGGGCGTTCGAAGGCATTGGCGTCTGACGTAGAATTACCAGAGGGACAATTACACAAAGTTGGTACACACAACTTTGGCGGCGATGAACTTAGCATCTAGACCTTCAGCATTGTGATGGAGCGAGATAAAAGTGTAATTTCGTAGATTCGCTGTGATTAGGGAAGAAATTGAAGTCCCGGGATGCGAAATCCTTTCCATATATACGGTGAGGCGTCGGTTCAAGGAATGATTGTGGCTCAAGAAACTGTAATAGAGTAAACCTCTTGTCGCAGAGGGCTTGCAGCCGTCGACAGTAAGCCTTGATTTCAGCGGTATTGCTAGAAATCACGGATTCATTGAGGGCCCATTGCTGAGGCTTACGGATACTAACTGAAGAAAGGCATGCGCATTCATTGCGTCTGCACGAATAACCTCATCTATGCAAGATTTATGCAAGCCAAGCATAAAGTAATTAGTGATAGATGTTGATAACAACGTGAATGAATTAAGTGAGTTCGAAACAGAAGTTGGTACTTTTTTGTTATTACAAGGTGTAAGAATTAAATGATCTAAGGTCAAGAGTTCACGCACTTGTCATCGTTCTTGTACTACTGAGCTTTGTAGTAGAATAGCTCCCATGAGAGTACAGGTTATGTGATCCCACTAAAGAAATGGGAGGTGGTGTCCACTGATCGTAAAAAGATTTCAGCGTGGTACTGCCGTTGAAACCAGTTTTACCTTTGTCACGCACTATTGAGTCAAAAGAAACCATCAGGATAGTCTATAGTATACCACGTATACTTGAATTCAGGAAGGCTGCACTGCCTGATAGTCAATACGTTAACACAATATACTCGAAATGAATAAGAACGTACTCGTAGATAAATGTTACTAACGCCCGAAGAGGGCAAATATGCCTACGGCCACAGTAGCTCTCCTTACCATGTGATGCGAGCATATGCTTTTCTCGTTTTAAAGTCTGGTCACTCAAAGTGCACAGCGCAAAAAAGGGAGGGGAGAACTGCTGTCTCGTCATGTATTAAGATTAACGCAACTGATTTCTGCGAACATAATGTGCCCGTAAACAGATTTAGGGCCAAATGAACGTAGCTTTCAAGTTAACGCAATAACGCATGCCATTGACTTGGAGGAGGCAGTGAGAAGAAACCAGAATAAATTTTGTTTCATATTGTAAAAGCTTGTCTTCCAATGCCTTCACGATCGCAGCAAAGCCGCGTACCTGTGTTGTTGTGCAACCGCAGGCATCTAAGCATTACGCACCATTGAGCCTGGATCTTTGTGTGGAGTACGGCGAGTCACGAGATCCTTTCATGGCCCGAAGCTCATGAACGAAGAAGGTGAACGAACGGAGCAAACAGATAAAAAACGAGAGCGGGATGAAAGGAAAAAACGATTGAGAACCGGCGGGATGGGCGAAGAGGGCTTTCATACAACAAAACATCGATTCCAGATTTCGAGCCTCATGTTGCTGTTCTGTTTAGATCAATAGCACCGGCTGTGATGTCCTTCTGTTGAGGCGCCCTTTTTCAGGGAAGGTTTTCTTTTTCATTCCTGCAGACCATTTCCTGTCCTCAGTGTGCATTGGTGAATGCGAGCGAGCATTAGCCTAGGGCCATGATCACGTATCGTCCTTCGATTGAGCCCAGGGAAATTGAAGGAGGCTGGATTACCTTGAGGGATGATCAGTTACAGCTGCGGACGTGACCAGAACGTCTACGCAGCTTGCGCAACGTCACAAAGAAAAACAACATGTAAACATTTAACTATAGAGATCCCTAGTGCGAAGAGCCGGCGTCAGGCTATCGCCGAATCAGCATGAAAGACTCATCCCCCTCCACCCGCCTTCTATATAAACAAAAATAAAAACATAACAAAGAATCGCTTCAAAGCAGACTTCCCCAGTGAACGCGCAACAAAGCACTTGCCAAATGTGGCCTAGGCCGCACGCGCCGCAAGAATAGCAGGCGTGATGGCTGCTTTCCACAGCCCTAACGGCCGGTAGCCCAACTAGGGAGTCGTTTTGTCAGAAGTCCGGAGCATGCACGCGCTTGGCAACGCGTGTTCCACTTCCCACCATCGCCAGCCTCCCAAAACAGTAAGCCGATAGCACACGGCGCTTGCAACATCTGCAGTACAGCACTGCTGTCTTCTCTCTTAGGAATGCGTTGCTACAAACTACTTTCACGTTTCATCTGGCCTTGCGCCGTTTTACCGCTGTTTCCCACCGAAAATGGAATCTCTGCAGCAGAGAACTGTGCAGAAACATCACTAGCAACACTGTATTTTTCTACTTCGTGTTTTTATTCTTCGTGAATGCGTTAAGCGCCAACGCTGTCACCACCACCATACCCACTTCGTGATGCCTTCGTGAGGATTTAATTTTCTCGTAGCCGCTGGGAGGCTGCGGGAGGGCGCCATTGAGAGGCTTTGTTGTTTTCGACGACGTGAGTCATACGCCAAGGGTGGAGTGGAAACACGCGCCAACCGGCCGTAGGAATTCTTTTGTTCGCGGCGTAGATTACATGAACGAATGAACACGGAGGAGGGGGGGAGATGAGGGGGGAGGTGAGGCAGGAGGTTTCGATCAGCCTCGGCAGTCGTTTGCCTGCCTTTACTGTCAACGGAATGAGTGGTGCAACAAAAAGATAAAGATACATGCTAGCAACATTTTTATGGACGGGGAAAATAAAAGAGCCCGTAAATTGTATTGCCCCGAGTCTATATAGGATGTTTTGCCTCCTTGATCAGCCTTTGGTCAAGCGAGATGAGTCTCAAAGCTTTGTTAGCGAACATTCGAAGGACTGCTTTCTTATGCTTTATAAAGATTAAATGTGACGCGCCACTACTTATTACTCTGGCTTACAGAAACTGCACCTAAACGTGATCGTACGGGTTTGAATGAAATATTCATGGAGGTGCTGACAGGCAAGAAGAGGGAGAATCGATGCTATTTGCAGGTTGATCTCTGGCGAGACAAATGCGACTGATAGCATACTTAGCCTAGACAACGTGTCGCCAATACAGAATTCTGACGAGTCACGATAACTTTACTAATCCTCTACGAAATAAATAAAAAAGACCTCTGCACAAAAATAGGACAGTGGGTCGAAAGATGCAAGATTCTAGATAAGTATGTCTTATCGAAGATTCGGTCATGACTCTATCAACGTACGTTGCGATGCTGCATAATTTCACACCTCTCAATGTAAATGCAGTAAATATGGTTGAGAAAGGTTACGAGCCTATTAAATAACAAATGACTGTAGATTTTATTTTGTCTTAAGATATCCTACTAGAAAGCACAACATAACGGATATATATTTGTACATATTCTTTGAAGAACAAAACCAATGCAGTAATTATTAAACAAAACATTTTGTCAGAACCGCTCAAAATAAATTCGGGCATTCGTTTTTATTTTCCCATACAATTTCTTTTTTCATAAATCCCAAGAACACCATGATGTAAAATTTTAAAAACTGATGATAGAGTTAAAGTGTGGTAACAGCTGAAGATCAGACACACATTTTGCACCAAACTATGGAGCTTTCCATTGGTTACTTACAATCACCTACAACTTAGAGATGAGGCACTGAAGAATCGTCTTGAAGATCATCACTGCAGCTTAAAACAGCACGCATTAATGAATCATCGACTTAGTAAAATATCTCCGCTTAAATTGCACAAACAGCACATTCGAAAAGAACGTGAACATTTACTTTGTCTTACTTTCCGTAAACCTCGGTGCTTTTTTCCAGATACAGGTACTATTAATACGGCGTAGTAATCCGCACAAATTAGAACCTACAAAACTGTATAACGGCCTGCCATTAAGGTAATTTTTACATTCAGCTAGAAAGGAGCCGCTGTGTCTAAAAAAATCAACACAAATCGAAACTATAGGTGATATATATTTTAACGTGAACTTCGTAACTCCTACTATTATTTTACATGATCGCACCGCTGCAAGCTCTTTCGTAATTACTTCTCTGCTTTTGACTACCGCCACACTGTTATGTAACGAAAATGGTATATTCTTGGGACCGTGTAAGTCCTGCACTTAAACGTGCGAGACCAAACGAGATGTTGCTCTTAACTTTGGTAAAATGAAAGCTTCGGAATAAAGCTATTTTAGTCAAGGTATTGCAGTTATCCAGGTGCAACCACTGGCAAGACAAGTTAAACAGGTATATTTTACGGTTGTTCAAATATTTAAATGAATATTTCTGTTACCCGGAAGTACTGTAGAATTCTCTTCCATATCAATATGGAACACGCTTCCTTTCACAATAAAAAACGCAAGATCTTTATCACATATTAAAAGAGAACTAAAAATGCATTTTTTTATTCACAGATTAATGACAAGGATTACTGTAGTCGGCCATTGTTCGCTTTTTTCTTCTCTTTTTTTCGCTTTTTTTATTATGTTATCGTAAATAAACTTCTGGTATTTTGTTCGCGCACAGTTTTGCTGCTACCATGAGATATGCTAAACCTTGTTATTTTTTGTAATCAATCATGTATTTTGTTCTGTAACCGTTCTTTTCTTGTTGCTTGCAAACTTCCTTATTATATGCTGTTGTTGCCTTTAGATGTTAACTACAATAACTGTTCTTGTACAGGAGGTCCCGATACAGTCTTTGACTATGGGACCTCCTTCTGCATACTAAGTACTTGTAATTGTGACCCAACTTCAAATAATAAATTTTTGATTCTGATTCTGATTCTGACTCCAAAAATGATCCAGGTTAATGTATGCCCATCTAGGTCTCTGCTGTTATATGCAAAACGTTTTAGGCTGGTTCGACTGTAGGCTCAAATATTTTTTTTTTAGAAAAGACGACATGATACACAGTAATGGGTTAAAAGATGAAAACCATAGAGCCACTTTACGTGATTAGAAAACTGCGATTTCTATGCAAGCTGGAGGACACGCTGTGTACGCGAGTTTATTCCGGGACTTCCTAAATAAATGTGTTCCCTAGCGTCGTTATGTATCTTTTTTAAATAAGTTATAAGTGTGAAATGTTTGCTCGTTCAACCAAAATAATAAAGGCAGCTTCAAGTACTTAATACGAGTTAGTAAGAATGTCTATTCAACCGTAACAATAATAACAGCTAATTAATTACTATTCTTCATGTCCATTTCTTAGCAATCTGCTTAAACGACCTATGGTATATTTTTTACTCTCGTAAATTAATAATTATGGCATTTACTGCGCATGTCTTGAAATTCAGAATGAAGCACTGTGGCACGTTGAAACGAAGTCAATATTTATTTAAACTACTGATCCTGTTCCGTGAGGTAAAAAGCAAAGCAACCCCCTAAAACGATAGACGCAATTTCGCGTAGATTAATCGACCGATCGATGGCGCATTGCTGTTGTTCTTCGGTTGACTAAGCTTGAGCAGCTAAGCGACTGTAATTTTTGGAAATGTACAACCGCTAAAACCTATCAGAAGCGATGATAAAACTAAAAGCACATTTGAAAAACGAGGTCTTATACTTGAGCAACAACAGAGAACGCATAGTAATGTAACGAGAAAATAACTGTTACACGATGCTTATTTCACAGTATATGCTGCTGCATTTTAGCATGGGCATCAACTACATGCAAGAATCTAGAACGACAGAAAGCTGAGCTAGTTGGTAAGGATTCATTGTGCAAAAAAGAAGTGAGGCGTGCAGACAGGACACAAGAGTAGAAAAGTGGACAACATGAACGCCGACTATCAGCTGAAGGGAGCACTGAAGCGAAAAAAGAAAGAAGACGCAAAACACATCTGCGCATGCTCAGGAATGGTAACACCACGTGTCAGTCGGGTACATGTGCCGGTCTACGTGAGAGATAACTGTTAAGGCACTTGAGAAAGAATCTACCCGCCATATTACAGTATGGTTAATAGTTATTCGAATATTTCGCATACCACGGCTAACCAAAGGTTTACATTTAAACCATCATTCTACAAGCCTTGGAGCTTCCTTTACATAAACCTCCGCAAAGAAAAACCACATAGCGAACTTGAAAATCTGGATCAAATCACAGCAGACAGCGTAGATCAAGCAGATAATACCGTGCTGCAGATTCCGCGGAGAATATCTCGGGCATCAATAATAAAAGGCCAACCCGAAATTTTTCAAGACCGAGGAAAGCTCGCTGTCCGGCGAATGTGCTCGGCCATCGAATTTTAGTAGTTGAATGAATGTTTTTACTTTTATTTGTTGAATCCAGCGGAAGAAGAGGTTTTTTTTTTTTTTAACAGGCATATGATGTATGACCGTCTTTTTGTCTTACTGTGCATTGCAGAGCCCAGCTTAGGCAAGATCTAAGACCACAGAGATCTTAGGCTTTCGGGCACGAAGACGAAAATGCGCCACTAGGCCGTAGAAATCATACTGAGTATGACCCTTTCAGCGGGAAAACATAGTGAAGAAAAGTTGGGCCTTTGAGGTACGAATAAAGAGGGGCTGAGGAGGTTCGCAAGCAGAGGTGGTTACTTTATGTGGTTACTCTGCTTCTTCGTACACGTACATATTGCTTAGTGCGTAGGAATTGGCGATCTAACTTTTACAACACTACCATGCCTTATTCAAGGCGCGAATACATAGCAATGCCTCCCGTTCCTCTTTACATCATCGTAATTTGAGCAGACTTGTGCGGACACGCTGCTTAAGTACTATAAGGTATCGCCTCGAGTATCACGTGACTCCAATTATCTCTCTTTTTTAGCTTACAAAATTACGCATTTTATTGGTACCACTCATAGCGCCCGTCTCGCATCGTACGTCTGTCCATGGTGATTTGCCTGCAAGTGTGCTTCACCTGTAAATTAAAAGCAAAAGGAGAAGTACCCTTTGCAGGAGCGTGGATTACATTGGTTGTACTATCTTGGGGAAAGAGGGGCGGTCTTCTATCAGTGAAACACAGGGTTAACGTTACTAGAACCAAACTCTATTTGCCAGCTCCATATTCCTCCCAACACGACTCGAAAACGCAAGTGGTCGTCACATGAAGCTGCAGCACTACGTTCGTGTCTTGCTTCCTGTCTAACATGTCGTCTGCTAATGCGGCAACGCGCGTGCGTTCCATATACAGGAAGGTAGACGCACGACTTTAGCTCGGTACAAACAGCAATTTCCCTTTTGTAATGCATGTAAAACGTTGAAATGTTTTCATTTGAGGAATCGGTCAACGGATCTGAATTATCTTCATTGCATGTGAGAGAAAATGCAAAGTTCTAGCAACTCTAAAAAGAGTTTTGATTTACGACCTCGAATTCTTTTTGCAGATACTGCCGAAAGTTTGTAAGTGTAACAGAAATTTAGGAGACGCTTAAACTTCACCTCTAAAAGTAGAACGTGATAGTATTCAAAGATCCCCTCCTGCTTCTCACGCTTCGCGGCAACTGCAGCGTATGTAACCGTAATGTTTACCGGGAAACGCTACCGGCGAACGCTATGCACTCAGATGGCTCTCACCTCCGACGCATCGCGGCGGAGGTTAGAGCTATTTGGAGGTGTTGCAAGAAATTTTAAGGAAATTTAAGATAACATGCGACTCTTTGAGTGCTGCAACAACAACAAGAAGTAAACCGGATATCGAAAAGCGATGAAGTTATAATTTACCAAGCGGCACCATGGACACCAAGTTGATATTCCACTGAACAATGTTGTGCTTGTGCGGAAAGCTTACCTGGCAGCAACAGAAGAAAACATGGCCCTTTCAAAGTCATGCGAATATTGGTACAGCAGTGTTTGCTTAAGACTATCGGGTATTTCAATAACGAACAGCTAGAATTCTTTGCCGTAAACAATCTTCTCCGCTATCACCCCATGAGGGGTGAACAAGAAAAAATCATAGTTGCGACCGAAAGGTGAAGTACCGACTGCGATAGCAAATCAGTAGATAGCTATATGAAGTAAGGACAGTAGCGTAATCGAAAAACGCTAGTCAACATTTGCACGACACACCGAGACAGCGCTGTCTCTGTGAGTCATCGTTCTGTCACGCTTACCCATTCTACCATAGATTCAAACCAAGTAACTCGCCAGCGTGTTTTCACTAAATGAACAAGCATGATGTCATGCGCGCTCACGTAAACTGAACACATCTCACTTGATGAGCGCCGAAAATCCCTATCAAAATGCTGGAGTGAGAAATCGCTGCAGCAGCAGCGATCAAATTCGCCTTCGTGCACCTCTCGTTTCAACGCGAACAAAGCGTCGAAAGCACAACGTATACAACGCTACCGGCACTACGCACACTCTGCAAACATCGCAGATGGCTTTGCAGATGAGGCCCGCGCGGGCACTCACTTTGGCCACGTTTCAGATCACATTAAAGATACGGCGCCCGGTAGCTGCCACGCACGCACGCACGCACGCACCCCCCCCCCCGCATACACACACGCACACACACGCGCACACACACACGCACACGAACACGCACACACACACACACACACGCACACACTGTCGTCTGACAACCCCGATCGGACATATAGCTGTTCTACGGTTTGCTCCTGGCGATTCTTGCTTTCTCAGTTATATTTAAAATACGGTGCTAAAGCTTACGCTAATGCAACCAAATTAGCTCACTGAGCACCATATCTAGCGTGTTCACATCTGTGTTCAGGACCTTTTGTGCACTAAAGTCCTTCGCCTCTAAATTAGAAGATATTTTCATAAGTGATGGAATTGACAAAATTGTTTCAATATGCAGTGACTCAAACGTAATAGCGTTTGCGAGTAGCGGAAGTAAAAGTAGGCGGTAGTTTATAGGAAGTCATAATAAAAAAGAAAACGAAACGAAAGGCGTACCAGCGGAGAGCGATAAACCAGAAAAAAGCGTTCCGTAAATTGTTATTGTGGGCAGAAGCGGATGGGACATATCTTCGCAAATCGTCGACGAGCTTTCGATCCTAAGGCCTCGCTTACCTTTATCGCCTTCTCTCTCCTCTTCGCAGTTTAGTTGCACTGATAGCGCCAGGCGTAATGTTGGTTCCTTTGTAAGGACAATAGGCGGAGACGAAGGCTCCATTGCAATAGAAAGGAAGAAAAGAAGAACTAAATTCAGACAAGCGTAGCAGCTATTGCTAGCTCGATTTATTTTCCTCAAAGGAATCTCGGGAGCGAACGAAGCCCAAAGAGGCCGAGACTAAGGAGGGTGAGTCGCGGGACAATGAGAGAAATGCGTTTCGAACAAAGACCGACTTAAAGGGCCCAAAGAAAAACACCAACGTCGACACCACGACTTTTCTTGAAGCTACGTTCGGATGAAAAAAAAAGAGAATTATTATTTCGATGTAAAGAAAAGGGAGGTGAAGGCGAGACGAAAAAGGAAATAAAATTATAGCTGGAACCTTTTCGCTTGTCTTGATGATAAATTGTGCATGGGCGCTGGCATTGCGAGAGAAAGCCTTTGTACCAATTTTCTTCGGTTCGGTTTTCCAGAGACGCGCCCGAGGCGTCATTTAAAGTTATGCCCGTCGCTCCGCATTTCTGCTGCGAGCTTGTCGTGTTGTCAGTTTGCCTTCCTTCATTCATCGTGCTTTGGTGTTTTCTGAGGCAGAAGTAAGGATGGTGGGGAGAGTGAAGTGAGCTATCAGAAAAAAGCACAGTTTCCCCTGAAGATGGTAGCACTGACAGCGATAGCAAGGTTTAGAGTTGCGCTTGCACCCTCGTTTGGGGCCTGTATTCAGGGTTTGAGCCATACGGACGTTTGCTCTGTAGTACAGGCATTTCTTACTGAGTCCAAGCAAATACTCTGTTAAGATCATATATTTTCATTTTTTTTCTTTCACCTAATAATCATTGATTATTCCTACTAATATTGCTTTCATTTTAACATGCAATGGCACCTTTCAACAGCACTTACTCTATAGCAGTCGTGAAAGTTCGTGATTATAACATGGAATAATCTACCTATATTTTGGCCAATTGCTCTCTGTGGGTATTAGCTGCGAGTGTAACGGGAAACAACAATGACGATGACGACTCCTCGAAGTGTGTTTAAACTATGCCAAACACTTTAAGGCAATCATTATCATCATCGTGATCATCATAAGGTATATGTGGATGCGACATATTGGTGCGACACCGCACGCAAGGTAACTTCTGCTGGGTAGAGGCAACATTGTTTTGGCAGCTGCGAAACGTTTCCTTCATGGGGGAAATTCTAAACGGTGTTCTATTCCACCTACCGTTCTAAGCGTCCGGGGCCTCATAGTTAGAGAGAGAGAGAGAGCAAGGAAAGGAAAGGCAGGGAGGTCAACCAGAGGAGAACCCAGTTTGCTACCCTACACTGGGGGTGGGGGCAATCGTAACGGAAAGAGGAAAAATGGGCCGCACTGAGTAAGCACTGAGCGCGTGTGAGAGGAACACTATGCACAGGGACACTATAAACGGTATCTTGAGCCGGTGAACTTCAAGTGTTCTAGTGCACGAATCGCTTTTCGTGCCAGTGACGGGTGTGGCCACAGTCAGAGTATCTTTGACCCGTTGAATGGTCTTAAGTCCAGTCGGTGTAAAGTTGCCCGCAGAGAGAGCCGTTGTACATCGTAGCGAGGGCAGCTACACAATAGTTTCTCGATGGTTTCCTCGCACCCACAGAAGTCGCAAACCAGGTTCTCAGCCATGCCCAACAGATAGGAGTGGGCGTCCGTGAACGCCACTCATATATATGTATATATATATATATATATATATATATATATATATATATATATATATATATATATATATATATATATATATATATATATATATATATATATATATATATATATATATATATATATATATATATATATATATATATATATATATTTAGCGGCTTTAGCCAACACAGGTTTATAAGAATAAGCTTTTTATTATGGGCCCAACTTGTGCCTAGCGCTAACGATCGCTCCGTCTCCTGCGCAATGAAGGTAGACGAAAAACGCCCTCTGCCGCGAGTCATTGTCCTCGAACACTGCTTGCGGCCTCCCTTGATGAAACCACACGCGGCCGTTTCCTATTGGGGGTGCAGCTCATCGGCCGGAGGTCCTGTTCGCGCAGGCTGGCAGGCAGGCGCACTCCGTGTTGCAACGCGATCTGTGTGACACTTGAATGCAGGCTACATGGCGGTATGTACATATATATATATATAACATACTGGAGACGCCGGTTGCGAAAATTCGCCTGCGGTGGCCCTATAGTTGCTTTTGCAATAAAGAAAGAAAGAACATGCGTCAATATCATGTACTTACTCAGCTGTATCGGTATATTCTTGATATTTTTTTTTTGGTCATGACCTTCTGGAATCACACAATTTAAAAACAAATTTTTAATCTCCGCGCCAGTGCTTAGTTGAGCGGTTTGTCTTATATCTCTAATTCTCAATACCCATCTTTTTTATTATTTGCAATGAGATAAAAAAAGAATGAGAGCTATGCGAGGCTCTTTTAATGACGAGAACATGTCAGACATTTACTCTTTGTGTAGCCTGCTTTGGAAAGTCAGTGTTTCTAGGGAAAGTAACTAGAAACCTCAATGAGCAAAACAACATGCAGGAAACATCGTGTGGCCCGATTATAATGCAGTGGGAACGGTTGCCTTGGATACATTTGCTCCGAAAATTTCTTGGCCTTTAGCCCTCACTGAGCGGGTGCTCAAGACGGCTGTTTTGCTGCTCATATATCTACTTGAGCCATGGGGTTGGCCGCACTTGAATGGACAACATGGGGAAGGATATGCGCAAATGAAAGTGTGTCATTTAGCATGTGGACATGCTTGGCCAGTGCTTCAAAATGAGCATGTGTCACTGAATACGTGCCTGGATAGACAAGCAGGATAACAGGGAAGAAGTTAAGGAGTCGGCAGCAGAAAATTGAAGAAGGCAACTCTAAAGAAGGGAAGGACGTCGTCATCAAAAGAAGCCGTGTGGCGAGAAACAAGGGATGTATAGAAAATGGGACTAGAGGTGCAATGAACGAGGAGCGTTCTGCTGCGTAGAAATGAAGAAGCGAAAGTCATTTCAACAGATGTCGCAGAAGGTTTCGCTTATAAGTTGTTCCTATATATGCATGGGATGTATAGCGCCCCATACATTAATACTTTCAGGGAAGAATTTGTTTCCGTTATCAAATACCAACATTGTTATTACTATTTTACTCCTCATCAATAGACTTGTATCAAAGTCAGCGACTCGTCTTTTCATATGACGACAAGCTGCGAGGCTGCAATGAGAAGCAATTCGAACCAATAATACAAAAGAGTACAGTAAGCAGAATATGGGAAGCCGAGAGCTTTCAGATAAAGCGTGCACACAGCTCATAGCATTTCGCGCTCTCTTCCTTGTTTACGTTGACCGGTGTTTCCCTTTCCGCTTCCCAATCACAACGAGTCGCTTCTGTTCTGCCGTGAGTTAGGGAGACTGCCCGCTGCAAGCTTTCTTCTACTGAGTGAGAGCGCCTAGGCATCCTGCGTTTTGTGGCTATGGTTACCCGCACTAACGAATCACCACGGAGCCTCTTACACTAAGCGAACAACAATAAGAACATCAACAACATATCCTTCTGATTACCGCTAGTCCACGCTCCGCAGATTTCATTTCGGTCTAGGAGCACTCCATCCACAGCCTTGATCCGAGCTGGGTAGCATCACGCCTTGTTTCATCGACGTTGGGAAGACCGCGGCTCACTTTCGGGGTACCGGCCGCTGTTACAGCGGCTCTCTCCGCGCCGAGCCGTCCATTTCTTTGGTCAGGCGAAGACTTTCTTTATGACGACGTGCGCGAGAAGCTCTCACAAGCTTCTCTGTTTATCCTGCAGTAAATCACTTCTTGGGCACAGTAAGAATTGCTGGTAGACCATGATAGAAGCAGCGTGGGAGCGTCGAACTGGAACCGCATTGGGAGCAATGGATAATCATTGTATACGTTACGGATGGCTTGTCATGATAATAAAGAAGGAAGCGTAAAAAATTGTCTTGTTTTTTTTCTGTTGTGCGCCGCGTGTCCCTTCCTCTGACATTGTCTTTTCTTACTGAGGAGGACCCATCCTTCTCAGACTGTGCCGTTAAATAGACGCAGGCTTGTAAAGCGACAAGTAAAATGCGAAAAGCATCAGATGTACCCAGTCACAAAGGTTGACCGCGAGCTTTATTGATAACTGACAATGAATCCCGCTTCTCATAGGGAGGATGAGGTATGCTTAAATTTTATTGGCGCAATCGCAATTTATATTGCAAGACATGCTACCTATTGTATTCGATTCGAAAATGAAGACAATACTACCTCGCCAAAAAGAAAATGCGCTCATGTCAAACACAAATGCTTGTCTACCTGAAATTGTTGTTCTTACCATAGTTGTCTGTTTCTGTTTGCTCCACCACCATTTATATTATTATTATTATTATTGGTTGCTGCTCTTTCTTTGGTTTCAAAGCAAGCATACATTGAAAGAGCAAAGCAAAGCAAAGAGCAGGCTGTAAACTGCCACCAGAAGGGGCACACCACCTGCCTGTTCCTCAGAAAGGAGGAGACAGAAACATAGAAATGGAAGACAGGAAGAAAGTAAGGGAACAGAAAAGAAAGAACAAGATCACAAATCTCAAAGGATAAAACAGGACAATGACAAAAAACAGAGTGCGTGCCAATACAGGGCACACTAATAAAAGCATGCGAAAAATACAGGAAATATTGTCTGAGGGATTGTTACGTGAAAACAGACAAAGACGCGAGCGACAAAAGGTAAGCGTACTCATCCCAAGGTGCTCGTTATCTCATGCGTTGTAATAGCACTTCTGCGGGTAACCATCATGCGTAGGCTGCTTCTTGACTGTCGTAAAGAGATCGATGTGGAACATTGCCATAAATACTGCGCATAAATCACGTGCTTTGGTAAAATGCCTGCAAAATAATTACGATATACAGGAAAACGAGAAGAGAATAAATGAAAGGCAGGGAGGTTCACCAGGACTGAGCCTTAAAGGAGGTTCTTGAAGGATGGAGGTGAAACTGACTACCTTGCATCGGTAGAATGGAGGAAGCAGGAAGAAAGACTAAGAAGAGAAAAAGAATTCCAGTGTTTATGTCAACAGCAATAAAGTCGTCGACATCACTATAATTCTCAGCAATGTTTCACAGACGGTCACTATGTCACGTAGCCTTCAGGAATCGCCGAACGTTTTTGTAGCTTATGCCGCTGTGATACGTACGCGAGGTGATGGCGCCAGAGTTTTGTTCAATAAGAAAATACTTTCGTGTAGGTGATCGATAGGGGTGCGGGGGTAAGCCTACAACGTAACCTGTTGGAGCTATAAGCTATCATTATCCACCAGGTTTCTGCTGATAACTTACTAATGTCAGAAGGAAACCGGTGCAATTATGCTGATTCTATCTATGACGGCATACAGGCAAAGATACTGTCCGTGTTACTTTAGGCCTTGAACGCTTGTTTGAGCAATGTCTTTCTTTATTGTGATTTGAACAAGAAAGAACAGTGAGTAATTAGACAAAAACAAATAAATACCACATGCCCTCAGGGCCACTACAGGCCGAATTTTTGATGAAGTTGTTTATGCTGACGTACATTGCGCAGCCAGGCTATGCCGTAATGGAAAAATAACAATTTTTAAGCAATCTGTAAATACCATTGCTTAGTGACGATATATGGGGGTAAGCCTACAACGTAACCTGTTGGAGCTATAAGCTATCATTATCCACCAGGTTTCTGCTGATAACTTACTAATGTCAGAAGGAAACCGGTGCAATTATGCTGATTCTATCTATGACGGCATACAGGCAAAGATACTGTCCGTGTTACTTTAGGCCTTGAACGCTTGTTTGAGCAATGTCTTTCTTTATTGTGATATGAACAAGAAAGAACAGTGAATAATTAGACAAAAACAAATAAATACCACATGCCCTCAGGGCCACTACAGGCCGAATTTTTGATGAAGTTGTTTATGCTGACGTACATTGCGCAGCCAGGCTATGCCGTAATGGAAAAATAACAATTTTTAAGCAATCTGTAAATACCATTGCTTAGTGACGATATATCTACCCTTCAAAGCGTAGAAAGTGTATACAGGCACCAGCGCGCACAGGAAAAACTAAAACAGTGTGTGTTCCCGTGTATTTGCCGTCAGAGTCAGCTCTGACTTCTCGTTAATCGCAGAAACAGGGCTCGAAATATGAGTTCTATTCAATGAATAGGTGAGTGAGCCGCAGTTATTCATTTTTGTCTTTCTTTTTCCTGCCTACTTAGAAGCTTCTAGCTGGCTGCAATGGCCATTCGCGCCAGCCTTCTGCCACTACTAACAGATTGATCGAGAGAATGGGTTTAACGTCGCAGAGAACAGGAGAGGGGGGAAGGGAGGAGGGAAGGGAGAAGGGGGGAAGCTGTAGGTTGAAGGACGCTATTGTGAATTACTTTGGGCTAAATCTGCTCAAGTGAAGCACGCGATGGATTTTGCACACCAACCCTATTCGAAAGTGCGATGGCCAACCGTATTCAAAACCCATACCTTCTGCTCTTCCGCAGAGCGCCATAGCCACACTCGTCATTGATCCTCTTAGACACTGAGTTTGTTGAGTCTCTCGGTTCCCGCACTTTCAAAATGAGGTCGGTTCAGTTTCACCTTCGATGAATACATTAAATTACCTGTTTCTCGGTGAAATCCAGAAGCTAAATTTCTGTCTTAAAACTATTACCTAAATCTGCATTTGAATATTCGTTACAACGTAGCCAAGCTAACTGTTTGACAAAGTATTAATGTTTATAAGGAATTTACTAATAATTCACCGGAAATAACTTAGCATGTGACGTGTGTCGCGGTATAGGCTGAAGCGCCAGTGCAAAGGTAAACGAGGTGATTCCACGACAAAAAGAAAGCCCCAGTTATGATATTTAGACGACGTTCGACGATATCGTCGTCCGCCATCGTAGAGCAGAACAAAAAGAACGACAATCAAGGTAAAATACCGACGATCAGAAAATTCTATTCGGGTTAAGGGGACTTACATGTTCAAAGCAAGGTGGCCTGCTATAATTCGTAGTAGGCTAGCCTTAGCAAGTGCTCAGTAACCATAAACAGTTACAAATGCTTCAAATATTTCACTGAAAACAAAAACATCCTTTCGTAATTTATTTAGACACGGTTCAGAAAACGTATCCAATGAGGTGCGAAGACGAAGCCGAAGGGCGTCTCTTAAGGAGATTCTTTCTATGATAAAATTATTTATGGAGGAAAGAAAAATACACTGAACAAGAGAGAAACCCGATATGAACCCCATCACAGACACGTATTCTTGAGTATACCATATTTAACGTACAAGCCTAAAGCTACTTACAGGCAGGTGTAAAAAAAACGTCACGCAGCAGTGCAATTAAGGCAAAAGCAGGAGCCGATACGTCGGGAAATTGATGCTCGAAAAAGCCCAACTGATTCCTCCTGCTAAATTGTTCATGGCCTTGCAAGGATAGGTGAAGTGTCGCGGGCCGAAAGCGATCTCCACTCACTTGTCAACTCAATATAACTGAAATATGTAGTATTCGCACCAGCTTAGTGAGCTACCAATTGTTGCGACACACCTTTCTACATCCGCTCGCTGTGCCCGTAGATCGCCCGTTACCGTCTATTTGTTGCGACTATGCACGGTTTTCCATTGCCAATATCAAAAAAGAAATCGTTGGAAAGTATGGAAGCAATAGTCACCACAGTAGCTATGTAAAGACTGACTTGCTATCAAGTAATTTATTGAGACGAAAACTGATTCGCAGCAAGTATATCGAGGCAATCTGTAACTCGTTGTACTTGCCTGTACCTTCGACTGTCGCTGATTGCCGGGACATCGGGAGTGCGGGACCGTTCTTGGGGCGCACCAATTGTGCAATGAAACGTGACAGGCCGGATTTTGAAACTAAACGGAGAGTGGGGGCAAAAATGAACGATACATGCAATGTCGTCTGTAGAGGCCCCTCATTGTCCTTTATATGATAGTTTTCGTACCTGACCGGCGGAGACACTCAATTCTATTGCGACATCACAGCGGGAAAGTAAACAGGGTGGGCCAAGACCTGCTTGATTTGACCGAACCACCCGGATTTCGTTAACGTGCCCTTTGGCGAAAATACATAAACGCGCACATCGTTTAAGAAAAACCTGGCTGCAGGCAGTTCAGCTTCACCAGCTATCATCTGCCTGCATGGTGTACACTACTCTAACGAGGAGACTAACGATTAGATGCTTGATGACATAACAGCAGGGTCATTAGGTTCACGTGGGCATTGAACGGAGTCTTACCTTTAGTGTCCTAACTTTTATGTTTACGATCGCATATTTTAGAGTCACTTATTGAATTTCTTTCACGCCACCAGGCTGCACTGCAGAAACAGCAAACCTTTCTATCATGCAATATTGAGCGATTTAAGCTACACGAGAAGGACCCAAAATTGGGAGAACTAATGACCAGCGTACTTCCATGGTGCTGTGCAAACCAGTAGTTTCTCGAGGAGCTTTTACAAAAACCATCTGTTACTAGTAAACAATTATTTCTTCTGCCTGAATATTTTCTTAATGTACAACGAGCCCTGCAGGTCAATGATGCTTCTCCTGGAACGTTTCTGTGTTGATTGCCTCGCTGCCTTCTTTTGCACGTGCCACCTTATGTGCCACCTTAGGCATTGCATCTCCTCGCGTCCATGTCGCAATCCAGATCAAATCACTTTCTGTTGTGAAGGCAGCAATAGCCACAGCTGCAAAGGTCAAGATTTAACATCATGTGTTTTGCATTGAGAAGATAGAAAATAGGATTAATGTGTGGCCCAGAAACTACACCTTCTCGTACTCAAACAGCCCTTCGTGCGCTTTAGCGTGAATAAAAATCGAAAGAGGTGGCCAAATATTTATCGCGCTCATTGAAACAATTTTTCATTGGCGTTCAATGAACGACATGTCATTATTTGATATCAGCATCTCATCGACTACATTTAATGAAAGTAATAGCTCGTGCAAGGTAAGCGAGATCGTCTTTAAAAATTTCGTCTATTTCAAACCGTTTCCGTCGACTTGTTTTCTAGTGAAGAAATGCTCATGTGTTCACCAATGTTTTCGCTAATGTTTTCGTTGGAACCACTAGCAGCACCACCTTGGGACACATGTAACTGTGAAGAGATACTTAAACAACTTCCTTATCTTCCAACGCTATAGAGCTGACGCAAGAACGTAAATGTCTGATCCGGTATTCTCAAACTAACTTTGCGCAGAAGGCTACATCTTTCGGCTCACGTTACTAAGCTCTACGGCCTTGCATGACAGACAAGAACACTTCCTAATGCAGCTAGGTTGTATACCCCAAGCGTGAAGTTGTTCTTGGTGGCTACCACCCATTGTGGCTGATCAAAACAAATGTTTCACCTTTCCTGCCTTTTCATATATCTTTTGTTTGTCTAAGGGCAAATTGCCGAAGCCTTTCATTCCCCTGTTGCTATCTGTTCCAATGAACAACTGTAGCGTAAGAAAATTTTTGAGAATACGGGCCTAACGAAAGAAAAATGTGGAAGGGTTCGCGTAGATATCAATGTGGCACGCACACAAATATATTGACTAAACGCCCCGCATGTTGCTAAACCATAGTTCACAACTGCCTTTGTCTAAATCCCTTACTGTAGTCATGTTTCACTCGAGCAAACGCTGCACAGGTAAAACTAGCACTGTCTTATTCCGCATGAAATGCCTATTCATCGCAGATCAAAACTCTTTACAAACCGGGGTTATTTCACTCAGGTTAACCGTTAAACTCGAACCAAACACTTGCACCCGAGGCACAGTTCGCGAGTTATAAGTATGGGATTACCTAAAGTGGGAGTTCAGGTTAGATTGTACTGAGTTAGCATAATATCAGAGCGAGCCACAGAAGAAAGAGAGTAAACAGGGGAAGTGGAGCGAAAAAAAAACTATTTTGTACATCCCGTCTCCGCCCCCCCTTCCTTCTTTCTTTAGGGAGCATAACGCAATTCTTTGTACAACTACCTGTAAAACTGTACCTTACGGATGAAGAATGTCATAATTCGCTGGGAAATCAAAATCGTGCATTTTAGTGATCTCAGTAGCACTGTAGTTGCTGCAAGCGTACTTGTAGCAAAATATTCTGTCAGATGTAGCTTTAGCACCTGTAAATATCTATAATTTGATTATAGAAGCTCATTCGACCGTTCATGAAGCACCTATGGCGCGCCGCATTGACATTGTAGCACACTCATCTAAATTTCTTGTTGAAGGCGGTGAATAAAAAATTTTGGAGCCACACAGCTGCAATAATTTAAACGCCCACTGCAACTGCATTAGGTAGGGGGGGGGGGGGGTAATTCAGGCCCAACTGGAGAGGTTAAAAGCAGTGCGCCTCTTGCTACTACATTGTACATATATGGAAAATATAAATTCCCCTTACAAATAAAATAAAAACTTACCACAAATGACCAACATATTATGATGCGCTAAATTTAAGCCATAGAAGAAGGAGAAAAAATATGATGCACGAATCACAAATGCGAGTTACTCCACAGCTGCTACGTAATATCGTCCCTAGTTATTTCAGCACATGTCCCTGTACATCCAAGCAACAAATCAGTCAGCGGGTTGTAGAGACAGTTTATGTCAGTACTAAGTCAGTCAACACAAGAGACTTGTAAACGCAAAAGACTTGCAGAGGTCGAAATGCTGAACGCATGTCACTAGAACCAGGATGCTGGAAATTTTACTGAAGTACAAAACTTTCGTTTTGACTATGATGATGGCACAGATGACATGACATGATGACATGATGGTATAGCTCCTTGAGCTCCGTGCCTTGACATTTTCAGTCATCGTGACTGCCGAACGACTTCATGCAAGTATTTGCTCTCTCTTCTCATAAAGCGCTAGCAAAGATAGCAAGCTGCGGCTAGGAAAAAAAATGGGACAAGTGAGCGTTGCACAGCTGACAAATTGTTCACATCAATTGAGATGTATTTCGCAAGGACGATTCACATTCCCAGTAGTCTTGTACTCTTGCAAGGTAACACATTGTGTGTTGATTTTTTTTAAATTTTAAAGCTCTTCTTATATTTTTCAACGAACACCTAGGATTGCTCCTTGCCAGTAAGGCTCCCTGAGAAACAGATATACTTTTGTCATGCCTTAACAATTTAATGTCTCCTGTCTGAAAAATAAATATTGTTATTACCTGGGCTAGCGCTTTCATTGCTGTAAAAACCGATATTTCTAATTTCACGACATTGCTTAACAGCCGGAAAAATCATAGGCTGCTGTGAAAGAACCTTCTCGCATTATTATCTAATCTAAGTCTTCATCTGCATCAAGCGTAAATTGAGTTTCGCTTTGAAAAACGTGACATTCAACGTGTCCATATCCCCGCCTTACGCCTCAATATTTAAAGCTTGGACTCTCAATGCATATGGGCCTTCTTCCGAACTGTTCCCATCTGTCCCAATTATTGCAAACTGTGTACTTGCGCTGCTAATGGAACGTGTTTTCACGCGACGCACGGCACACATAAAACAACTTCGATGGAGTTCGCGCTTTCGACACGACGTGTTAGCTGCGTAACGAAGTTACCACAAACCTGGGCACTGCTATGCTAGTGTCTATATAAACACAAGAGGAGAGAAGTTACAACGAGCACAACCCAAAGTGCTCGTTGTAACTTCCCACGGTTTCGGCAAGTGAAGCTATGGCCAAGTTAATATTCGTTGAAAGTGCGACGAGTCTGATTAGATATTTTGAAGCGTTGATAGTTTATTCATGTGAGTTTCAAGGAAATTCATAGCTTGAAGGGAGATAGGATTAGGGAAGTTGAGCTTAGAGTGTTAGGCAAACCTAATTTTCCATAATTTGTGGAGCGATAGAAAATTAATTAAACGAGACTGCGAATGAGATTACTGGCACCAAGCGGACGTGAAGTGTAAATAACAGTTGTCTGTAACGATCAAGATGCCAGTTTGATACACGTCGACCCTGAGAACAGCTGAGAACAGCTGCTACAAGTTCACGCATAGACAAGGCGCTCTATGTTCTCGTAACCAACAGTTCTTGAACCCTGCAACTAACTTTAGCGATGCCGATACAATCCACAGCTGGTCGCTCGGCCACTCTGTAGAAATATGATTCACAATGTATCTTGGCTTAGCATCCCTGTTCGGATGGCTGCGCAACTTTTTTTGGATGGGAAATGCAGCGCTGAAGCTGCTTTTCCGACCCCATGTTTCACTTGTTTACGAGCATGTTTGGCAGAACTAAAGCAGCCCCTGTTGCTCGTCCTGCTGATCGGGCTGCTGTGACGCTAACATCGCAGGAAATCGAGGCAAGCGCTGGAGCCCCAACCTTCTACGAGTGCGGCGCGCTCGAGTGGTGCAGGGCAGGGCAGTCTTGAGCGCCACTAGTAGTGAGGTCTGGGATTGCAATGGAGGCAGACGATAAGAGCAGCCCACCAAAATCTACCGGGAGCATTCAGGACACACGTCCGCGTATGGGACAACAGCCAGAGTATATTACGCGTGCGCCCGGGTATCACAGTCGCTTCGAGTTGGCTACAGCGAGGTTCAAGTAGGTCTTCATCGACAACGAGTTTGGTCGCAATTGCGATGTGTGCGAATAGCTAGCACGATTGTAAGATTAGACAGTAGGCCTCCCACAAGCTGTATGAGAAGTTAAAAATGCAAGATTCGCAGTGTGTGAATACATGTTACTCAGAAACTAACTTTTATTCCCGTTTGTACCATATTTCTGTTTTCGGATGACGGGACCTCGAACACTATTTCTTCGGTTCCGGCAGTGACTGTTTTTTCAGCGACCTGCAGTGAGTGGCCCTACTGTGTGTGACCTGTACTGTCTGTGTTGCGCTGAATTCCTCGAAATTTCTCATCATTCTTTCTTTTATCTTCCCTCCCCTTCTTCCTAGCTTCCATTTCTATGTTTCTCTCTCCTCCTTCCTGAAGAGTAGGCAGCCGCAATGCCCCTTCCAATGCAGGTCCCAGCGCCTGCTCCTCGCTTTCCCTTTACTGTCTGGTGTATGTATGTATGTATGTATGTATGTATGTATGTATGTATGTATGTATGTATGTATGTATGTATGTATGTATGTATGTATGTATGTATGTATGTATGTATGTATGTATGTATGTATGTATGTATGTATGTATGTTTGCCAAAATAATAATAATAATAATGATAATATTAATATCAATAATTGGTTATAATTGATTACGCCCCCCCCCATTTCTGTACCGCAGTATCCATACACTCTCAGCAGCACACACAAAACACTTTACGTAGCTCACTGCGGCAGATTGTTTGTGCCTCTCAACGCTTATAGCACCATTTTACTCAACAAGCTTTCGTGCAACAAAATAACAATAATTATATATTACTTAATAGATGAGTCAGACGGAGACAGTTCCTACTTCGTCTACGGCATACGAGAAACATTCCTCACATCATCTCACTTCTAAGGCTCCCCTTTTTCGTGGAGAGGTTAGGGAATATCAGGTTTAGTTGCATTTTATCTTTGTAGCTCACTGCCAAAACACATGATTCCCCTTATCAAGAAAAGCGTAACGAATTTTCCTGGCATAAAGCACTGTTTTTGTTCGTTCCCAGATGCGTTCGCAACATAGTACAGCATCGACTGCTTATTTTGCACCATAACTACAAACACTGTTCTGTGAGAGGTCGCTTCCTTCGATGGATTTTATGCATAAGGTTCACCTCGTATTTCTGCTGAGCCCGGCGTAGCAAAGCACATCACACCATTCAACATTACCATACGCTTTTCTCGGACTCTTTTCTTTTATCATGTCTGAGAGCTGTGGTAACGGAAGGCAGGCGGGAGAAAGACAGGGAAGAGAGGGAATCTCTTTTATAAAGTTTCGAATCAAATGGTCCGTTAGTTTCCTGCGCTATAGCAGTAAGACTTCTACCGTCGGCGCCGTCGTCTTCGCACGCTATCGCGTCGTTACGTATTGAGCTGTTGTCTCCTTCGTTCAGAGATTGTCGGTGGATGTCCTACTATACTTGTTCTTCAGAGCAAGGTTGTCATGCTCGATAACTTTGAATAGAGCGATGCGAAGCAGCGCGCAGGCTAAAGAATCTAGTCCGAGTTGGTCAGCACACAACTAAGATGTGCAGTCGACCCACTGCGGCTCAAGTGACGGCGCGACGGGACAGACATCACTCGAAGTTTGTTTTCTTGTTTTATTGGCAATTTAGGTTATTTAGACTCGCTATCTTCTAGCTCCCGGTTACATTTACCCGGTATGACAGCCTGCGAAGTTCATTACATTGCTTTAACCTATGTCCAGTTCTTCGACGTGCCTCGCATCTCACGCCTTTTTGCCGTCTTTGTTCGGAGCAAACGACAGGTGACGTCATATTCCCGTGCTGGCGTTAACGCTATTCAGGTCGTTCTTTGATAAGACATTTGCACATTCTTTATTTAGCGCCGTCGTAATAACCCCCAGGTAGACAACACGATCACGCATTCAGGCAATTTCCGGACGTAACGAGTCCATTGCAATTCAGCACTGGCGGTCGCAACTAGGCATCTACCTGAATATAGTGTAATGCGAGCAAGCATACGCAATGTGCGTGTGCGTGTGTGTGTGTTTTTTTTAGACAATGCAGATTTTTCTTTTTATGTATAGGCTACAAGTGTAGCGAACGTGGAATTTTGCAGACAAGTTCATAGGCAAGGCAGACATATCTTGGCATTAACATGAGCTTCAGAAGACTAATTAACACACGTTTGTTAAGTGACTACGTTATTAGTGCCTTAGAGCAGTTACTTTAATGACGAAATTTAAGGACGTCACATTTATATGCACAATAATATTTTTAAATCTTTTAAAAGCTTATAATTTTTCCAAGCTAATCTTTTTTTTAACCTTTTAGAAATTTTGAAAGGTCCACCTAATACGACATATTTGTCATCGACTTTTAATGGTAATTCTAAGAAATACTGAAACCTACCACCGCGGGATTGTGGAAAAGGCGGCCACCCTATCATATCAGACTGAGACACCTTGTGAGGACAAGCGCGAGAAAGTTGGAAACCGAAATGCAACCTCTGCCAGTCGCGGAAACGACTGATACGACAAGCACTGCCTGGCAAGCATGTGCGGCTGTACGTCGGGTCAGGACTTTCCACCGCATGCCATTATTCAAACTTATCCTCACACTTATTTACGGGGCTTCGCCGTCCGGCGCGCAGTCTCAATATTTTCTCTTGTAGCTTTGGAATTTGATGGTGAATATCTCGAATTAAGTGCGACTTTCAGGGTTTTTAAAAGGTGGGCGTGCATGAAAATGCCACTGCCTCCAAATTTCCTACTTGTACAACCGCCTTCAAGGCAATAATTAATAGATTTATTATTAATTTTTAAAAATCAGTTTTGTGAAGGTCACGTTATTAGCGGCAAGGTATGTTCGCGTCACCTAGGAAATCTGCACGATGCCACGTTCTCTGCGATCAGTACTTTTCCTTAGAAATTCGTCTGCACACCTGCAGGCAAATTTGCCCTGGCTCAGGAATTGAACACGGCACCGACGCCTTTCTATAATGACCGGTGCAGTGGATCTCAGGAAAATAGTAGATGGCAGGGTTGGGAAGCCTTAACTGACTTGTTATCCACGGGATGGCCACCTGTGTGTCGTCACTAAGCAGTCTTCAATAAGGCGGTTATAATTCCTCGGCGTATTTATGAATGTTTAGTACGTTTTTGCTGATGAATGTGTTCGCATTATTTATTTTCTCTTTCTTAGTCGCAATGACAAAAAGCCGGACCAACTCTGTAGATATTAATGTTCTCATTAATCATCACCAGATGCATTAGCGCTATAAACATTTCAATTCAATGAATAAACAAGGGTGCTTTCTGGGATGACTTCGGAGCCCGCAGGAAATTTGCATAAAGAGATGGGGGCAAAAATGTTAAGTTGGTTGAAGTAGCAACTACCGTTGTGATTAATGCGAAAGACTTAAGTGAAGCAGCACATGCATTTAGGGTCATTTTACTATATATGACCGGCAGCATACGGGGCAAAGCTGGGTAGCATTGTTGAGAGCTGCCAGCAAAACATTTACATACAAGAGATGCTCGAGCAAAGCGACAAATTGAATTTACCCAATGCTTTTATCCAAACAAGGTTGAATTTAACGCATTACCTCGAACCTAATATGAGAAACGTACAGCCGTGCAACAGTTGTGTAACAACAGTTAAATGGAAAACCGTACAAGACATATTTGTGAACACTCCAGCTTTGTTGTCGAATTTAGTCTTCATGCAGACTATAAATCCAAAGTAATGAATCGTCTAGTAAATGTTTAACCCAGGTGGACTGCGCTCATATAGTGCTTTGTGAGGAACAAGACAATATTGGCTAATGCAGTTTCTCTGCTTAGAGCTAGCTTCAATGCTTCCTAGAAACGGCTATAATAGCACAGCGACAGAGAAAATTTAAGATATGTTATCGAACATGGCGTGAAACTTGTGTAAGTTCTATACACTGTCATCGTTCAAGGGCTGCCCCGCCGTATTCCCTTAGTCATGACTGCCGGTTCAACATTGATCGCGTTACAGTAGATGCAAAAAGTTGGAAAGGCAGGACACACATAGACTTGTTTACTTTATCTTAAAGCCAATAAAAATCACGGTCCTCGAAAGTGTTTAGAAATTGCTAAAAACAAGGCATATACTTTTCTAAAAACCTCTTTTTAGTACATCTCTTAGAGTAGCTGCTTTCTACGTTGTTACTTTTCATTGTTTGCTTTTTCAAAAGTTTGTTTTCGGACGTTTAATCTAAAATGTCTACTTGTGAACGCAGTTCGCCAATGATCATTCGGCATTGACGCTGCGGTTTCAATTCTCCGAGTAATAAACCTCCCTCCGCTTAGGCGACTTCAGATACAGTTCCCAGATCAGTGGGGTGAAACCATGGACCTATTATCACTGCGCGCAACGAGCCGAAAAATGCTATGTATCTTTCTTAAAACTATCAAAATTTACTGTTCGCCCAAACGTTGACAGCCACGACGAACTTTAATGTAAGAGAGGCCATTTATTGCAATGATTTCAATACATTTATTTCTGCAGTGATTTGGATTCCACAAGCTATCGCTACAACTTTATCACGTTTTTCTTTTTCAGCATTGATTCAACTGAAAGGAGGCCTAACGTTTACATCAATGTTTCTAATGACTGACTGCAGTCACCGCCATTACCTATTTTTTCCTGCTTCCCAGTCTATCCATCTGTAATGGTCTCCACATGCTCGTCTAAGAACGCGCTCGCGCCATGCCACGAAAGAATCTTCATAATGGAATCTTGGAACAAAACATCAATCAGCTTAACCAAGGCTGCACATTTTCGCACCCTCACCCCTCTGCACTTTGTTGCATATGCGTATCGCAGCAATCTTGACAAATAAAAGTCTCAGAGGACACCCGCTTACTATACTTCTATCTGTGAAGCTTCATAAGTGCATTTCTAAAAATATTGTCATCCGCTGTGGTGGCTGAGCGGCTTTGGCGTTTCACTGCTCACAACATGTCACTGGTTGAATTACGGGCCATGGCTACTGACTGCCTTCTGATGGGAGCGGAAGGCCACAAAGTTCTCGCGTGCGTATATAGACTTATGTTCCCGTAAAGAACTCCAAGTTGTCAAAACTTATCTGGAGCCCACCAGTACAGCGTCTGCCATAGATCCAGCGTTGCTTGGGGGACGTTACCCAAACAATTTTCAGTCGACTAGCCAGCTTGCACGCACACATCACGCCACTCGTCACTGGCATCTAGCACATTTAGATGGCAAAATGGCATGGCGCAGATTGTCCTGATAGTTCCAGTTGTTGTAGGTTGACACCCTTTCGAATGTCCCGCGCCATGCCTCGGGGTCGTCCGATGAAGCTGCTCCAAGGATGGCTCCCTATGTTGTTGCAGTGCAATTACTCATGGCAGCACTGGAACAGCGATGGTTGCTACTGACTTTTTCACGAGCGTCCGTGTGTTTTGTGGTAGGGGTCATTACTCCAACAGTAATCCTTGTACCATGTACCACTGGCCCGGGTCGACGTTGACGTTGTCTTCACGCTTTGGGCTTCCTTCGCGGCTTTAGATCGCAGAGGTTTCTCCTTCAGGTGTCACGGTCTGATGCCAGTGAAGAATAACGAGATCACAATGACGTGAGGTTCGAAGGCAACTCTATATTTAGTGAAGCAGGGGCCAGAAAAGCATTCAAACTGCAACTATAGAGCCGAATTTATGTCGTCGATGGTCTAAATCTGATCTATCGGTCAAGCTATAGATGGCTATTCGTACGTGAGTCGTTGTAGATTCCAGCATAATCGTTGATGCTCATGTGCGTTCCAGAATGTACGAAATTATCCATCTCACGCATGCGATCTGATCAGACAAAAAGCCCTCGCTATAGACGTTTTCATCGCGCGAGAAAGAAAAGGGGGAGCGCGGCGAGTCTCTCCTCCTCTATGGCTTGTGCGAGCCGGTGCGGCGCTGCATGAATGTGTTGCTGTCGAATGCCGCGGAACAATTTGGAAATGTTTTAGCTCGTTCTCAGTAAAATTTGATCGACGTCAGTTCATACAAGGCCCTCGGCGAACCAATGTGTAGCCTCTGAGTGCCGCAGTAACTATAATATGCGAAAATTTCGCTTGAGTGTGCCAACAACCGACGCGCCATCATCAGCCGCAATGCGTAAACGACTTATGAACAATTTTAACTACATTGGTTTTCACTCGACGAAGAAAACCGCCGTCTATGAATTTCCAGCGTGAATTGAAAAATACTCTCACTATCTGAACGCTTGGCGGGGCAAATAAGCAAAAGTTCATGCTCGTCTACGGCGAAACCAATGCAACCCAGAAACATCTCATGCGCAAATTGATGTAAAATATTCGCGCACAGCCACCGTCGTTACTCCCACGCATTTCCAGACTAGTACACTTGGAATCACTATCCTATGTCCATGCTTGCCTCCTGTTTGAGGCTGATCGATGACGTTACTCAACATAACGTTCACATCGGTTGGTGAACCAGCGTGATAAATAAAAGCTTTGCGCTACTGAATTCTGTTTTTGCCCTGTAAGGCAGTAATATCCGAAAGCATAGTCCATAAAAGAAATCCGGCAGTTATCTGTGTGAACACAGCTTCCATAATATGGGTGAGTGCGTCGTAGAGGACCGGATAAACAAGGCCGAAAAAAACCGATTCTCATGTACTCTTCTTTAACGCACGCCTTGACGACAGTTCACTTTCAGAACAGTCAGTTTTGGAATGCCGACATGAACTGTCGTCGCAGCGAAAGTCGCTCAAGGGTTTCTTGACCTTTTTACGTGACAGTGGCCTATTATAAAGACTATAATGACCCCATACCATCGTTCTCCATATTTTTTTTCTCACGCTTTCATTTTTGTCACACTCTTCTTTCCGTATTTACTTCCCCTTTCCCTTCCCCTAGTGCAAGGTAGCAAACCGGAGGTTTTAACTCTGGTGAACCTCCCTGCCTTTCTCTCATTTGCATATCTTTCTCTCTCTCTCTCTCTTCACGAGGAAGAAAACCGTGATCATGCCGCAACAAGGCCTTGCATGGTTATGCCTCATGCTTGGACCATGCGCCACAAAGAACAAACAGATATTCAGCCCAGCATCTACCACTGCTTCGGACGCTCACGCAGGCCCTTGACCACTCGATAAGTGCAAGTCATACTTAACGGTATGCCGTCATTACTAACCACAACTATCTTATTCTTTGATGTGCTGAGCACGAGGTCGCGGGATCGAATCCCGGCCACGGCGGCCGCATTTCGATGGGGGCGAAATGCGAAAACACCCGTGTACTTAGATTTAAGTGCACGTTAAAGAACCCCAGGTGGTCGAAATTTCCGGAGTCCTCCACTACGGCGTGCCTCATAATCAGAAAGTGGTTTTGGCACGTAAAACCCCATAATCTTATTCGTCGATGGAAACCTCGTCCAACAAAGGACGTAGTCGTGCAATGTATCTACACATAACAATTCGAATGCCTATCGAAGTTAACTGCGCAGCTTATTCCACAGCAGAACAGTACCCACGCGGTTGGAATCGTAATATCTTTCGGAAGCACACATTACTGCCTAACCACAGCTTAGACCTACAGCCATAATGCTGCAGTAAGGTAACATTAGTGAAACAAATTTTCAGAAATGCAAATCTGATCTATGAGGCTGACTGTAGGCTCAAACACACTCGCACACATCGCGCTTGGTGCTCCGTCCACCTCAAGGCCGCAGAAACTCCGGCTATGCTGACTTAAAACTCTGGAGCACGTCTCGAAGAACCATCTCTCATGTAGAAGACGTCCGGCGAAACGAAATAGACCCCGCAACGCGAAAACCACCACCACAAACTGCCACCCAGCGCATACGCGCAAGCCAGCATGACAATTTCCCATGGATGGCGCCAATACGTACGGTATATGTGGCGCACATGTAAAAGGGCCTATATAGTCGGTGATTGCATTTGTGAGAGTTAAAATATATCAAAGCTCGTCTTATAATTTATATTTATATTTATTTATATATTTTATTTATATTGATATAACGCGAGTAATACAAGGACACGAGGAAACAAATATCACAGACAAGCTTTTGTCTGTGGTATTTCTTTCCTCATATCCTAGTCTTATTCGCGCTGTTCAACCTCAGTTTTAAATATGAACCAACTAGCCCTCATCAAGATCTTACTAAACGAAAAAAGATAAACAAGTACGCCCGTCAGTATGTTTAAATTCATTGCAAGAGAATGGTGAGGGCCACATATGCCCTTCATGTTACAGCTACATGAGACTGTTTCACAGATTTCTGAGATAAAGTCTTCCTGTGCTGTCCAACACGTGCAAGGCAAATCTCCGAACATTAGAGCGTGAAAGCGCAAATTTTTCAGGAAATTTATTTGTCAGCTGTACTTCGACAGCGGGTGCGATTGTCATTGCAGAAGAGCACGCGGTCACCACTAACATCACCATTCAGACGCTTAGCGCTTATATTCGGCACCTGTCACGGCTTATGCTTCTAGAAATTTATTTAGGATGCTAATTTTCAGTTCCGTTGTTCAATATGGCCCCAATATTTGTTGTCGTTTTTTCCCGTGAGAGCGGATGTTTGTCCAGAGAGCGCAATAAACCATATTTTTTTTAATATGCGCTTAAAGAATAGTGGTGAGTAACAATGCCCGAGATCTTTCTGTTCCAATCAAGTGCACACTAGAACTTTTGACTAGGCCTATAAAACGCTTTTTCTTTAATAAGTACGCTATGCCTAAGGGTAGTCTTTGCTTTAATGTTTCAATAGAGCGACTGAACGGTACTGGAATATCAAAGCAAATATTAAAGTGAATGCAAAATGAAACGGGTTTTCCACCATTCTTTGCAAAACAGATGCATACCTTCGATATATGGACATATATTTGGCGTAAACTGTTGCGTGCACCACTTTGCAAAAAAAAATGTATGAGGAGGAGGAGGAATGAACTTTATTGTTTGCCCTGCGAGTTGGTGGGGAGGATCAAGGGCCCGCCTAGGTGGCGGCCAGGAGTTCTTGGGTCCTGGCGGCATCCTCGGCCCGCTGGACGGCCCATAATTGATCTTCGAGGGCGGGGCTGAGCAGCGCGGCTTCCCAGCGCGTGCGAAGGCTGCTGCTAGAGACCGCGTTTTCTTTATTGCTATTTAGCCCTCGGCATTCCCATAATATATGCTCCAGAGTGGCTCTGGATTCACATGTTCTGCATTTGTCCGTAGGATATACATCCGGATATATGATGTGCGAGAGCGCAGGATTCGGGTACGTCCTAGTTTGTAACTGCCGCCATGCGACAGACTGCTTTTTTGTCAATTTTGCGTGAGGTCGCGGGAATATGCACCTCTGTAACCTATAATGTTTCGTAATGTCATTATATGTTGTCATTCTGTCCTCCCACTCATTTACCGCACCGTCACGTCCGGAGGGTGTCGGGGCGTCACTTGCGACTGCGGCTCGGTCCGTAAGCCCTCGAGCCGCGTCATGTGCCGCCTCGTTGTTGCCGTCCTCCGCGAGGGTGTGAGCGGGTGTCCAGGTGATATATATCTTTCTTTTGTAATTTTGCCCTCCTGCAAGAAGAATTCGTAGTGCCTCCGGGGAGATTCGGCCGTTGGCAAAGTTTCTTATTGCCGTCTGAGAGTCGCTGACTATCACGGTTGCGTTAGTCTGAGCTGCTGCGAGCGCTATGGCTACTTCTTCAGCTATCTCGTTACTTGTGGTGCGTATCGTCGCGCATGTCTTGCACCGTTTATCCCTATCGATTACGGCTGCCGTAAATCCCCGTCTGCGACTGTATCGAGCCGCGTCTACGAACACTGCGTCCTTGTCGTTGCCGAATTTCTTCTGTATTTGCATCGCTCTGTTCTTTCTTCTGTCCTCATTGTGTTCTGGGTGCATATTCTTTGGTAAGGGAGGTATTACCAATCTTTCCTTTGTATCTCTCGGGATGTCCACCTTGACACCATGCTGTGTGTGGTAACCTATGTCTAATCTCTCTAGGATGTGTCTGCCTGCTCTAGTCTTAGAGAGGCGTTCATATTGTGCCGTACATTGCGCTTCAATGAGCTCGTCTATAGTGTTGTGTAGGCCTAATTGCAGCAACTTGTCCGTGCTGGTGCTGATCGGTAGTCCTATGGCTAGTTTGTATATTTTCCGAATGAGGCATTCTAGTTTGATCTTTTCCGCGACCTGCCATTTTAAGTACGGCGCTACGTACACTATTCTACTTATTACGAAGGCCTGTATTAACCTGATCGTGTTTTCCTCTTTCATCCCGCTATGTTTATTTGTTATCCTTCTGATTAGCCTCATGATTTGCGCTACAGTTCCCTCCAGTCTTCTGAGGGTTTCTCCGTTGTTGCCCTTGGCTTCAATGAGGAGCCCCAATACCCTGATCCTATCGACCTTGGGTATGGGTTTCCCATCGGCCGTCTTTAACTGTATCTCCTCTCTATGAGTGAGCTCTTCCCTGTAGTTGCCTGGTTTGCGACCTCTGCGAGTCGGTCTGTACAGTAACAGCTCCGATTTCTCTGATGTTTCTTTTTGTGCAGTGCGCCGAAGCTGTTAAACTGCTAGGGACTGGCTTGCTCGAAATGTCACAAAGGCAAGGAACCCAGTGAAATAAAGTTCGTGTTGAAGTTCTATCTTCTTTTTCTATACCTATTATACTTAATATACAAGAGCATGATGACTTTCGTTAAAACTTGTGGAGACAATGCTCAAAAAGGACGCTTGAGGTCGCTCAGGATTACACATCTGGCTGAACGTGGCCGTGAGCCCGAAACTGAAGAGGGACAATATGGCGTAGAGTTCTGATTTTGCGGAAGTAGTGCTGTTCAACATGTGCATTCTAGATACCAGCTACAGGATATTACTACTACGAGCCCAATTCACGCAGCTTTTCGTTCGCAAATTCTCTCTACCATTGGCTGGCCACTTTCACTGGCAAGCTTCTTTTTTTGTTTGAGTAGGGGCTTGGGGCCGAATACACGAAACTTATTACTCTGAGACGGTTTTTGACACTGACGGGCTGCCTTCGCCAATGATATCTCCGACGTCACGATTGGTTGGACTCTGCGCTTACTTACAATTCTAGAGCAAAGAACATTTCAAGAATACAGGCCGCGGTCTGTGCACGACATTATCCAAATAGCAGAACCGTAGAGGAAACAGACGACGACGAAAGGGGCTCAATGAGGCATCCAAAGACAAAAAAGAACAAACAAAGTCGAAATACAACAACAACAACAAAAAGGCGAACGTGCGTGCTCCAATACTTCGTGGAGCAGGGCGCGCGCACCTTTGCCGTTGGCGCCGAAATCCATGTCCAGAGGTCGCCTTGCGGGGGCGCCCGCGGAAAAAGCGCCCGCTTCGCCCGATATTCGGCCGCGCGCGGCATCGATCCCCGCCAGAGCAGCGGGAGCCGCCGGCCGCGGGGGGATCGCCTCATCGCCGCTCTCCAGCGACGGCGCTTTCGCACGCCCTGCGCGCGATGCTCTCACTTTGACGGCCTCTCGCGCGCCGCTTCGCCCCTCGCTCCTGCGACGACTGTCTGCGGTCGCTCGCCGTCCGCTTCTTCACTTCTCACCGCCGGTCGCACTGTGCCGTGGTGCGCGTTGGCCCGGACCTGCTCTCTCTCTCTCTCTCTCTCCTTCTCTCGTTCACTCCCGAGTCGCGTCTCCCCTTGTGCTTCTGTGCATGCTTCTGCTCTTTTCGGCACTCGGGTTGTGATCGAAACACTGACTGACTCGGGAGCTTCGGTCATCTAGAGTATCGGGCAGCGAGCCAAGTTGCTGGTGGCCACCACAGTGGAGGAATGAGGAGGACACTGGCCACCACCGGTTCGGTGCCGGTGATCGGCCGGACGCTGCGGAGGATGCTCGTCTTCTGTGCGGTGTGCATCTGGATATGTTCGGTTGTGGTGCACTGTAGGATACAGCAGCGGCCGGCCAACAAGGAGCAGCCGTACGGTGCGTGAGCGTCGGGGTTTTCATTCTCTTGTTCTAGACCTGTGCCTCGTTTGGCATTACCGTGCGCGGCTTCATTTTTGGGAGGCTTCAAAAGATTGCATAGGAAAAGATGAGCCCAGTAAACTATAAGCTTTTATAGACATTTCTCATTAATTGAAAGAACGAACATTTCCCAGCGTACATTATATGAAACGGGGAAAAATTGCAATTTCCGGTATGTACAGTAGGAATAACTACAGATTCGGAGCCAAGAAAATATTAAAGCAATACTTCACGTAATCCAAATCGTCAAAACGAAAGCTGACCGCTTCCTCTAGACATCGTCAGGACTTATGCAAGAAAGATTTTTTTTCGCTGGAAATTATAAGCTTAGCTTGCTTTTCCGTTGCGCGAGAATTTTTTATGACTCTCTCTTCGGTGAAGTACATTGTGTCTGTTAAACTTCCATTTCCAGAGGAACGATACGTGCTTACTGCTTTATACCTGAATAAACGAGCTACAACATGCATCTTCAACAAGAGCGCTGTCCTGTTAAAAACAAACTTATTACTACGCAGCGTCGTAACATTTGTTTTGTACTAAAGCGAAAAGAAAATCCGAGCTGGTGCACACTGCGCTTGTTAAACACGAAATCTCTTCATTTAGGTTGTTGCAATCTTTCTGGAAAACTCCTAATTCTAATGTATTCTTGTTACTTATGCATATTTATCTTACTTATATCACTTATGTTTGATGTTACTTGTTCGAACGTGTTACGTTCATTAATTTCTTCTTCCAAGATAAGCTGATCTGGATTCAGTCATCGCTAATGAATCGGGTATAGGACAGAGCTGTAGCCTCGTCCGCAAAAATAAAGTAATGAAAAGAAAAATAAAGACTAATAATAAAGACAAATATGACTAATTACTAAGTATGCATTGCGAAGACTAAGCTCTCTTGTATACCTTGAAGATAAGCTGGAAGCCGGGACTTTTAATCTCGGAAGGTATACCTTGACGCGCTCTTGCATTTCATGTCAAATTACACTATCAAGTTGAGGCACTCTCTTTCTCGTCAGCAATGTTAACAAACCCTGTTTTGGTTATTTTTATTGTATTTCCAACTTAAATTACGTGAAGGCTATTTGCAAAAAAAAGAAAGAATGAGTAGAAATGCTTATGTCTGAATTATTTTGTCCTGCGCACTTAATGACGGCTCGCATAAGTGCTAGGCTAATGCATTCTTTATTTTTCCTTCGTTTTTATTTTCTTTTTTGCCGCGTTCTACGTATCGTGAAAAACACGACTTCTCGATCACTAATGCTTCAATGATATGGTGGAACAGCTTCTTCTAGAGGAGCTACCCATCTTTATTTTTATTCCATTTAAATGTGTTGTGAAGTAAACATGGTTTCCCTTAGTCCCTTCAAATGGCGTTCAGAACTATCAGCGTCTTTCAGGAACGATCAGGAACCCTTAATCTCTGTGGATCCAGTTATGTCTTATGGGAATTTCCATTAACAACTAATGCTGCTTACAAAGCTACAAAAGAGCAGCAAAATTGTATGTATAGGATAGTTATTGTAGCCCGATTCCCCGCTATAGGCGTATGAAGAGCAAGCAAACATTGAGACTTATTGAACTAATGCGGAACCGTGACAGCACAAAATATTATTTGGAGTATTTATTTTCTCACGTATTTTCGATGTTCCTTTCTTTAAAAGAACTCTTTTTTTCCCGTTTCGGCTGGCCTAACTGTGTTGAATTAATATCCGAAGTTACAGAAAAGAAATGTGTTGCGTAATGGATGCTTCGCCTTTTCACTAAGAGCGTGTTTGGCCTTTTGGCTGTGAAACCTTGCTCGCCCGGAGCAAATATGCGGGCGAAGTAAGAAAAAGGCGGACAGCCACACGAGAAGCCCGTTGCCTTCGTCTGCGTGTATAACTTTTTTTATTCTGCTGTCATTTCGACACGAAGCGTGGAACATGACATCACAGGTGTCGGAGACGTGTGTTGGAGGCCTGAGAGAAGGAGTGTATGAGTAAAGACAGTGGAAGCGTACGAAATCGGATATAAGAAAAAAATAATTATAATCGCCTTAGGCAGCCGCTAAGGAATAGGGATAGCAGAAAAAAGCGACAGAAACTTGGATCGTTGTATGCTTCGAGGACATGTCTAGGTTGTCACCGCGCCTGTTACTTCTGAAAGCATTCTTTCGCTTCCGCTGTGCTGACGCCTCGCCAGCTTTCTTAGCCTATGTTTTGCTTTGGCGGAGCTACAGGGGCTGGCGCAAAAAATTCCTGTATAACAAGTTGTGGCACGGAGTCCATTTTCTTCCAAAATTGTTTGGTGCATCGTTTCAGTTGCGCTGACTCTCAGTACCATACCGACTCGGACCCAGTGGTACCATTGTGTTTCACGTAACCGGAACCAAACTGTAAAAATACCCTACACAAATAAGAGCAAAGCCAGATGGTTTATAGTCGTCCTCAATGTGTCAGGCTCCTTTTACTTAGTTAATGTGGTTAGTTTAATTATGCAATATATTGAATCTTCAATTTGGGGCTAAAGTCTTATCTGGAAGTTGCAGAATGTGCTCAGAAACACTCAACGAAGTTGTTTCGATTCTGTTATGTTTTACGTGGTTTGGTTTTCCGGGTTCTGAAGAGGGCCAGTAAAGTATAAAACCAATTAAGCAACTTCGCTCTTGTACGTCTAGATGGCAGTGGTTTCATTCGTGTTTTCAATGAACAAAGCCCGCATGTATGTCTGCAGAAATTCAACGATCGAGTGTGTGTGCCTCCCTGTTGAGCGGCGGCCTATCTCTTTCATCTAGGAACCCCGCGGATTTCACTGTTCGCCACAGAGGTGCGGATTTACTTTTTTTTGTATGCATATTTTGTTTTCTGTTTTGTTTTTTTGGAACCGCAATAGAGAGCGCTGCTGTACAGACACATAAAAGCACCGTTGCGTGAATTTATTCATACCTCGCATGCTTTCGCAAGACAGAACACGTTAAAAATAATCTAACAGAAACATCTTCATTGGGTTTCACTGAGCACGTTCTACAACTTTCAATTGCAATTACACCCAAAAACAAATATTTATGTTATTGTTTTTAAGTTATCTAATTAAACGAGTAATGACATTTCGAAAAATACCATAACCCAAGACGACTACGCACGATATAGCATTGGTTTACTTTGCCTAAGGTATACCAGCCCAGCTTTAAAGTCTGGTTCCAGTGCTGACCACTGCTCACCCTTCGGCCAGTCAGCAGTCAGCGCAAAGTCACCAAGCTGTCCGCTGTCATTAGATCAAGCTTTCAATGAGTTTTACTCAAGGTCTTAACTATTCACGGTTTTCTTCTTTGTGTGTGCAAACCTGAAGCCTAACACGAGGCCTATTATCTCTGAGACATGAAGAAGCCTTCAGAATAAATAATTAATAAAGACCTTGCGCGCCAACGAGTGCCCTAACATTTAAACGCGACGACAGTGGACATTATGTAGTCCAATGTTCCGCGCTGATTTTTATATGACATCTACAAAAAGGACTCTCATGGAAGACATTCCAGGAGCCCCACACATTCACAATCTGCAATGCATCCACAGTGACTTCTACAATGTTTTCTTCTTGGCTTAATTTGATCGTTACTATGTTTATTCTGTACGGTGCAAGATTAGTCACTGCGAGAGGCTGGAGTCACATAGCTCTCCGAGAGCTTGCGTATGTAGCTTTCTTGTGTAGTACGTCGTACTATATGCTTGATAAAAGCACCTCAAATGTCTTGTTTTTGCGGTTTATGCGCTCCAATAATGGTGGTCTAGGCATCACAAGTTCTACGGCTGCAGCGCACTGTAGCCTTTTTTTTTCTCTCACCACGAGCGAGACTAGGGAACAGACTAGTGCCCTGTACGGCGCGTCTCAGGAGGCTTCTTTCCACGATGTCCTGCACTACTCTCTTTGAAACCTTACTTCAGAGTGGAAGGTCCGATTGCTGCGTGATCTTTGCATTGATTATGGCGCAAGAAGCCTAAAACAATTAGGCGCGTAATTCCAGGATTCTCTCACTGTGTTCCTCCTTTTAAAGAGCGTGCTGCGTATCATTAAACGCAGCTACCGGTAACGCCGTACGATATCATGTTCATGTTGATAACAAGCAAGACGTACGCTCTTGGCTATGTGCAGATAATTTTGGCATTGCATTGAGTTATCGAAAGACGAAGAGTAGAACTTACGGGTCGTAGTAAATAGATCCTGCCAGGGAATATTTTATTGCAAGTGTTGAATGCCTAGGAAAGGCGCATCACGTGCAATATGTGAAGCCAAAGTGGCACCCTCTTCTGAAAGATCTTGGTGTCTTCACTCCATATTATTTCTTTTGGGGTTACGAAATGTAGTCTTTCACTGAAACTGTTATGTTCATGTGTTATTATATGAATGGCAGTGTGTAAAGCAGGCCGTACAAAAAAAGAAGAAGAAGCTTGCGGAGCTGCTAAATCGTAACTTGATCAACTGACACGCAACGCATACTCAGAATGAAATCCTGTATCGGGATGTGGTCGCTTTTTTAATTTTAGGCTACGGCTCGTACCGCTCCTTGTTGACAACGCGATCCTATTCTACCGAAGGTAGAGCCCGTTAAATGTGTTGTAAAGTAAACCCTTCTTGTGTGACTCATTCTTTTTTGTTTTTTAGGTAGTTGCAACCGACTTCGCGTCACTTAATATGTACAAGTACTAAGCGTTTGTAAGAGCAGCATTGCTATAAAGACACGCAACAACTTCAAAGCATATAAGCTATACCAACGCGAGAATTACGACGGCCATAACGAGGTTACAGGGGCTGCTTTATTCGAGCCATCACTGGCTCCATTTAACCCAGTATTTGCCCGTTTTTGTATCATTTTTCCCATGTTGTTGTTAGGTTCTACTTCAAATCAATAGAACATTTCTTAACGCTCATGTCGTATAACACCCTGAAATCAACGCAAACAGCACGAGCGAGTAGTACGTCCTGGGGCCGTTGAGGCAAGCGCAAGCACTGCGCCAGCAGTCAATGCGGAACCCTCAACTCCCCGCTGCTCAACCCTGCACCTCTTCCCCCCACCCCCCATCTTCCTTCGCCCTAGGCATCGCCGCCTAGAATGCTACAGCTTATACAAAGTGACAGCTTCTCAATAAAGATCGAACAAAAGTGGCTATTGGTTACATCGCAGCAACATGTTTAATGCCGATATCACTGCACAGCGTTGTTAAAACAGCAAAATCAAACTACATTATTCCATAAAATTAGAGTTCCCTGCAGCGGGAATTCTCGCGACGTAATAACGTTATCGCAACTTCCCACCAGCCGAATGCTCGGAGTAGGCGTGTCTGTTAACATCAGCGCCAAATACTAACGGAAGCGATGGTGCAATTTGCCCGAGTGTACCGCCATTAAAAGACACTTAAAGAAGTGTTCACTGCATTATCTTGGAAGCCGCTGCTTAGGGTGTTTAATTATTACCGAGCTCTTCAAAAGAAGACGAAACGTTATGAAAAATATGATGTCGCATCTGCTAATGACACTGACATTGCCAGCAAAAATCAATAGCATTCACTCTGAGTGCATGGCAATGACGCTGAAATTGAAGTTTCTTTCCCAAAAGAGAAAAAAAAACAGATTAGAAGAGGGTAAAGGGGAGAAGCTAAGCGATTCTCTGCCTTTCATTTCCTCCATTTTCTTTTTAAAGGCAGAAGGACCATGCCGAGAACATGCGTATTTTAGCCTCCCTTCGTTGCATAAGAAGTCGCCGGCTGGGGACGGTCGGGATGATTCTCCGCCCCTCCAACTTGGCCTTTAAGTCCTCTTAAAACCAGCTGCCGAGAAGCGAGAGCGTCGTTGGCTGCTACAGGATAACTTCCACGAGTAGGGGCAGCTGCCCACGCCACGCAACCAGCCTCGCAGAACCCTCGCCACAAGTTAAGCTACACAACGCTGTCCACACCCTCCCCGCCACTACGGCATCCCCACCCTCCACTTTCATAACACGCGTGTGGCCTCTCGAGAGCTTGTGTCACCCGCTCACGTTTTCTAGCAGCCGCCGAAGGACTCCACGCCCAAGAATCGATATTTACGCGTGCGCGTCTGCCGTGCGATCAGACGCATTGCCTATGTGCGTGCGTGCGCTTATACGTTCCAGAAACGGCAGAGCAGAACCGTCCACCCGTTATGAAGCAATGAGTCATTGCGATTAGCGAGGGAAACTTCCCCTGTCCTGCCGTGGCATCGTCGCTTGCTTGCTTCGAGGCTATTAACGGTGATCGCCAGCTCATTTACTCTAGTGGCTTCGGCTGCAGAAACGGTCACCCCGAACAGCGTGCTCTGCGTGCCGTAGTCTTGTCGACAACGTACCATCCATTCTCAGTTTTAATCCTTTTTTTTTCTCCTGAAGGTTATCGCTACAGACGCAGTGTATGTCAGATGGTGCTTATTGGCGTTCTAGGCTTATCTGTTCTTGCAGACTATGTGGGGAATCGCTGCTTCAGTACGAGGCGATGAGGGAAATCATGATAAGTGTTGTAAAACTGCCGGCCTTGTTGAACTGAAGATATCGCTATTTTAAAACGCACGATGTAGTCTGTATAGCAATAGCACCCGCCGTGGTTGCTTAGTGGCTATGGTGTTGGGCTGCTAAGCACGAGTTCGCCGGATTGAATCCTGGCCACAGCGGCCGCACTTCAATGGGGGCGAAATGCAAAAACACCTATGTACTTAAATTTAAGTGTACGTTAAAGAAACCTTGGTGGTCCGAATTTCCAGAGTCCCCCACTACGGCGTGCCTCATAATCAGATGGTGGTTTCGGAACGTAAAACCCCAGAATCTAATCTTTCTCTACCAATGGCACACAAAACGAATGATGACGCCAAGACCTTAAATATAGTTGCTAATACTACGAATATAGCAAAAATAATATTTTATGACTAGACGTCAACAATATATCAGGAAACATTTGCGCATAGCTAGAAAGGAAGGCAATGTTACGGTTTCTGCGAGAAGAATGTCAAAATAAAAAGAAAAAGAAACGGCACCAGACAGACACAAACGTCCAAAGGAGGGACAGAGGAACATTTCTATGCGCACGCGTGCAGCACATGCACACATACAAACATGCGTGAACACCCCCTCGCACTCACAACTGCCGAGTAATTTAGACATATAAATATTAATAGGTACGGTGAAATTACATGGCAACGTTTTACGATATTAGACATCAGCCTTCGTAATGGCCCCGGTTTAATTATGCTCTGCGTCAGTGGTTATCAACAGAGGCAAAGTCAACATCCCTTCTGAAAGGGGCTGGGGGTTTCAGCGATGTTCCGTCATCTCGATGCCTGCCAACAGCTCGCACGCGGAGAGCGATGGAGGTCGTTAGAATGACCGGCTATTTGCAGGACGCAGGGGAGCAGTGGCCGTACGGGGGGGCCATTCTATTAATGGCTTCGGAAATGAACAGCCTTAGCTCTTGTAGAATCCTAGTGGGAGGCATCCGTGCGTTGGGCAGGGAGGAGCCGATGTGAAATTGAGCTGAAGGACGGATTGCAACTGCTGAACAATGCCTGCTAACGTGACATTCGCCTAATGCTAGAGCATATTACGATCCGAATGAGACTATTTTGTGGAAGCATTTCACCTCAGGGCCACGCATTCACTGAGTTCGTGACTAGCTCGAGTGCCTATTGTTCATTCTTTCCCTCTGTAATAGATCCCCCTCTGCATTCAAATTACCTGTTCTTATACTCTTAGTCTAAGCGTTAGAGAACATTCTCCCTATGAGCGTTTCATGCATTTGATTCCATTAATATTTTGCGTATTCAATTCATTTGACTTACTCTTTACATGTATCTCAAGAACGTTTAATTCCTGTTGCCGGCGGTCACATACGAATAAATCTTTTGGTGCTATAGACACAGACTTCAATCGTGATGAAATGAAAATGCCAATCATTTATTTAATCTTGCTGAAAAGAGTAAATATCACTCGCAACTCTGCTTGATCTTAATTCGAAGAGAGTATCGCCTTTTTAAGAACAGTGATGTCGACAGTTATTATTTTTTGCTTTTGTCGATGTACTTTTTTTGCATTTTGTGCGGGTTAAGCTTCACAAAATAGAAAAAAAAACGCGCCATATCTTTCCATAAAATTCCTCAAGTTTAAAGAGAAACTGAAACCACCTGACCATAAATTTCTTCACTCATCTGAATGTGTAACTTTTGGAACCTGTACCAAAAAACCGGGCTCTCAATGAGGCTTACACTGTAGATGCAGAGTCAAAGGTATGGCAATCTAAGGTGGCTTTATTATTCAAAAGGCAAAAGAAAGTTGCGTAATTCTGGAGGGTACTTGTGACTTCACACAATCGCAATGCAAGCCCTCCGACGAACAGCAAGAACTACTAGTTTACTAGTTCACTTCTGACCCCTTGGTGTCTTGGTTCATTGATAATCATCTGTACTCTCAGCCCCAGACTGCTAATTATCTCCCCAACGTGGTCTTATTCATATTTTTATATTATTATACATTGGATGCCGCAACAAAAACAATATTTCTGCTTTTGCAGATTTAGAGCAAGAAATGTGGGCAGTTTGCACTAGTGGTGCAAGTCTGGGTTACAATGGAGCTATTTCCGGCTTTTGCTAAGTATTGCTAGGTTTTGCTAAGTTTTGTGATATTATATATGGCTCGGGTAGGTTCATACTAAGTGTTGCTAGGTTTTGCTAAGTTTTGCGATGTTATGTACGGCTCGGCTAGGCTCATACCAAGCGCTGCTAGGTTTCGCTAAGTCTTACGAGGTTATGCATGGCTTAACTACGCTCAGGCTAAGTGTCGCCAAGATTTTTTGTGAGGTCATACATGGCCAGGCCGGTAAGGCACCCAAGGCCCAGGAAGTCATACACATAAAGCCACAGTACAGTAACTTATTAGGTACAGTGCTTCAGTACCAGTCATCATCATCGTCGATACGATCCTCGTCCTTGACGTCCAACGTCGTCGTGGTCGTCGTCGTGGTCGGTGGCGTCGGGGAAGGCTTTGCGCAGAACTTGCAAGGCAGAGCTCTTCTGTTCAGAGTTCCGCACCGAGCCCACCGTGGAGTCAGTCACAAACGCGGCAGCTGCGCGTGAAGTCTATGCCGAGGTATTCGCGTTGGAAGCGGCTGTTAGCACCTCCCATGGATTTGCGGGTTTGGTGTTGGGACTTCTCGGTGATGCGCAGGCCCGGAACCGACTCCCGGCGGCGCCGAGCATTTAGTCAGGAGCGTTCGTTGTCTCTGGCCCGAAACTCGGGATCCTCGGCTCGGCGACGGCGTTTGTCGGCGGCAGCCTCGGCGCGATGGGCAGGATCGGCTCTCCTTTGTCGATCGTAGTCCCCCTGAGCCGCGCGCCGACCTTCTTTGTAGGCACCAGAGGCGACAGCTGTGCCCAAACTCTATGCCCAGAAATGCGCGCTAGAATCGGCCGGTCGCACCCCCCATGTCTCGGCGGGCTTGACGCTGCAAGTTTTCGAGCAGTCGCATGTCCTTTCACGGTGACGTCGAGCGTTCAGGCGCCGACTCTCGCATTCCTTGAACTGAAACTCGGAATCTTCCACTCGGCATCGCCTCTTCTCAGCCGCAGCTTCGGCGTGGTGATCCGGACCAGCTCGGCGGCGACGCATCACTTCTCGCTTGGCAGTACGGCGCTCTTCCTGGTACGCCACTTCTTCGGGCGTCCGTACTTTATTCGTTCTTCTCATCGCAGCAGCACGTACACACGGAGTACAGGAGGCGAGAGGTCTACCGCCACTTCCACCCGAGCTTTTACTCGCCTGTGACATCACGACTCCGTCTACGCGAGTTGGCTGCGAGGAGGTCAAGTGGCTCGGTGCTCTCGCAGGTGGTTGCTAGGCATGCAACGCGAGGCGGCGCGCATGCAGTAGAGCTGAGTTTTCTGGTAACGCTCCACGGCGGAACGAAAGCTTAAACAGCTCCGTGTTAAAATTACATATAACGGAACGTAATATTTAGTTCATTGGACTTTGGACCGAAGCCGAAGTTCTTGCTTGTTGTTTATATTATTCTTAGTACTTTCAACTTCTTCAACGTGTTTTGCGTTAGATGAAGCTACAAGTGAATTTGCGTGTAAGTAAACTGCACTTTGAACCGCCGCAGTGACACGCACTTGCACAGAATCGCCCATTTTTCGGCCTTCCCGCGAAACGAGTAGCGAAGCAACGTCGAACTCCACAGGTTCCATGGCTGTTTACGAAATGGTTTTCTATGCCGTCGTAGGTGTTTTACAGTAAAGGAAATTTATCGATAGTAATTTTATCAGTAAAATTTCAATCAGATATTAATGGTAGGAGCGGGTACAGTCTCTATATATTTTTTGCTTTTTTTTATCGACAAGCTTTCAAGCATCACTGACGAATCTAATTGGGCGGCGCTCATTCCTGCAGCCATGTTTTTCCTAACGCTGTTCCTCGCGGAGTCACTTGCACGCTGCTGTGAGCAAACGTTAGGGCAGGCTGAAAACGCACTATAGGGAGCATGCAATGTTTCTATGCGCGTTTATCTGTTTGTATTTTCCCTGTGCGAGGATTTTGTGCGGTTCGGCTCGACAGCAGAAAGGCGCCAGGCATCGCATTGCGAAACCGCAACACAGCGTGGTAGGCGTCGCCGTAATGATGAGTTGGGAACGGACACCATTGGTAAGTATGGTTCACAATTACCATTACAAATTTTGCGTTCGGCCTCAACAGTGCAGTACTAAGCCGCTTTCGGGTTCGTATTTATTGTCTGGTCCCATGCCTGAAACTTAGTTTTCACCCAATGGCGCCGCAGTGGCCATTGATGGTCGGATCCTATTTACGTGGATACGCAACTCTAGGAGGTTAGGAAGAACACAGCGGCCGACGGAGGAAGTTGTCGCTACTTAAAGAGAGCAGAAAATCTAGGGATTTCAGGAGGAAGTTGTCGCTACTTAAAGAGAGCAGAAAATCTAGGGATTTCAGGAGTGGCCAGCAAATTTAATGAGCTAACAGAAGGACTTGATGCTTCGTTTGTTTTAGCTGGGGCGGAATACTCATGACATTGACACTTCTGTGAGCGCTAGACATGTCATTACAATCGCTGAATATATGCCTTAATTACAATCATTTTGCATTTCAGGTTCCACATTTCAATATTCATATCAGTCCCGTTGTCCGGACATCGAGTAGCATAAATGAGTAATCGGTATTGGATAGTTGTGCCTGCGTTCTTTAAGAACGAAATAAAGCGCTTATTAAATGTGACTTCACAATTCCTAAAAAGTTAGCGCCAGACGAAGCCGTCGACAAAAAACGAATCCCGATGCACATATCAAACACGCACGGAGCGTTCTCCTGCATTGCAATTTTGAATTGTACGTTGGCGCTGGCGACGGTGTCTGACTAGCACTGGCTGTCGTTGATTCAACTCCCGAAACTCGCAGCGGGCCCCATGGCGACTCGTTTCCTGTTTCCTAATGGAAAACGGGCGGTACTCTGACGCGCATCGATTTTGTTGCGCAGTTGCTGCCGGAAGACATGGCAGCGGCAGCAGTGGTCGCTGTGCCAGTGAGCGATAACGCCGTCCAGAGCGAGCGCCACCCAATTCTCCTCGCACTCGACGTTCTTCCCCCCGGGCTGTATTGAATTCGTTGTAATTAGACTGCTTCGCGGCATGTACCAACGTTGTTTGAGGTTTTGTGCTTCTGTCCGCAAACGAAACTTCATAGAATGCAAACCTTCTATGCACATGAGACATGTGCGTTCAGTGCGACGCTATATGTGTTTACGCCGCGCGCATGTAACATTATCTAGCAAATTAATGACTCATTGCTGCAGCAACAGACAACCACAACATTACTAAGCGGAGCAAAATATGTGTGCCGTCAATTCAAACCGGCTGCTGCTGACAGTCTCCAAATTCAGGCTTGGTAATTGCTAGCTTTGCCGGCAATTTCCATGACATGGCAAATAATGGTACAGACAATGGTCCGTAAAACTCATGAATGGATGGAGGCCTGGCCGGTGCTTTGCGTGCATTGTGTGTAAGTCGACCCTCTGATGTCCATTATTTCATTTATCTTCGCATTCACATGTAACAGACGAGCTCCCAGACAAAAACTCTCTCTCTCTCTCTCGCTTTCTGCAAAAAAAAAAAAAAGACGTCCCTTCACGTGTCATTTAACGGTTCAGCAGAGGGATTAGTTTGTCATCTTTACAAAATTATAATTTCGTTCTCTGGGTAGAAAAAATTACCAGTTCAATATGTCGCGGTGCATGTCCTTTTTAGACTGTCACATCAAGCTCGAACAAGTGTAGCATCGAGTTTTGCGCTCACAGGGACCTAAAAAACAAGCCGCGTTGATATTTTGAGTGAATTTCAGAGAGTTTATGAAGTCGCGACAGGGAACGCTTGATTTATTGTGAAAACCATCATTCGCAGTTTTTTTCGTTAATGTTCAGCAGAGCACAATAATAAACAGATCTAGCCAGAATTTAAGTATAGCAAGGTTTTGCCTAACATGGCTGAAGGGGAGAGTAATGTAGTAGTTTATAAGTGTTCAGAGTAAATCGTGTGCAGTGGCCACACGATCGTCTGCAGCTACCAGACAGCTTAACTATTGTCTGTCAAAAGCATGCATCTGCCCCTATGCTTTCAAAGGCAGTCAACTCCAATGACAAATAAGTTATATTCTGCTTAGTTTCAGGCTCTCAAGAGAGGCGATGTATTCAGGATGGCATAGCCATTTGCCCAAATTACTGGGCGTGGCATGTGCACGGTGAAATCAGAAAAAAAATGCTCGGTGCTTTTTACAGCGAAGCTGTGTATGGCTAGCCAATTCGTCCGTCCGTCCGTGCATCTGTCACCTGTAGGCCAAACGCTCCTCCGGCGCAACCCCATGCGCATGCGTGAAAAAACAACGAGAAATAGAGGTGCGCGATTGGCAGCGCCAGTACTGACGTCATTGCTCTCCGTCACAGCCGAGCGCATGCGCGGCAGTTTCTTTCCGGCTCCGAAATGGGAAGGCCACGCGTCATACGTACTCCTGAGGAGCAGGCAGCTATCGATTGGCAACGCCGCGAGCGGAATCGGAACGAGCTCGTCTACACCATGCCGATGCTGCAGCCCAGGCACAAGAACAGGCTCGTGCAGCCAAGCGCAAGCAGCAACTGCGCACCCAGGATCTGGCAGCCATACCAAGAATGAACCGTCAGGATTAACCCAGTGATTCAGCTTCGCACGTTTCAGCTTCGCTGGTTAACCCCGTGTAAGGGGTGCTTGGGCGGTAATTTTTCATCACTGGCACCCAATGTGCAACCCATTGTAGGAGGCCCGTGGGAGAGTATTTCGATACTTGGCAATTAAAGGCTCTTATTTCTTTCTACGCGCTGCGTGTATAAGCCTGAATACGCTAGGTTCGTGGTGACAATGCATTTTTAATCGAAAGCTTGGGCTAAACCTATGTGTGTGTTAGCCACTTAATATACTTGCTTTTTTTGTTGTTGTTTTATACATATAGAGGGACATTAGTGTGTGTGCGGTGGGGGGCGTGGTAGGTAGAAAAGTATCGATTTCGAAAAAAAAAAATGACGCTCGCGCAGCAGTCGCTTTCCTCAAGCAATCGAATGAGGTGGGCCGGTGAAAAACTTTTTCCTCATTAAGTATAACGACCACGCCGAACAGATCGCCAGAACACGTGGAACATGTCCTTTTATTGTCTGTGAAACGTGTCGCGAGCTCCAATATGTCTTTGGTTGCAGTGCCATTGTGAGATAGTACTTCAACGCAGTTGCGTGTTCATTGAACTTTACTGGGGCCACGAACAAAGGGACTGTTCCTGACTGAAAACAGTATGGCTCCAATCTCTTTGCTGTGGAGGCAAAAACTTTGAAATGCAGCTCAAATTCGAAATCGTTACGCTCAACCATCACTCAGAGGAGAATCGATGAAAGCATGACTGCGTTGTACGAATTTGGCGATTTCAGTACACAGTTAACAGCGAACGATTTTACTTTGGAATATTGACATTCTTCGGAAGCACAGCGCGGCGTTTAGTTTCGTTGCGAACTTTCGAGTCCCAAAGCCATTTCTTTTTGATTTCGTAATCTGGGCACAGAGAAACCATTAAAGCAACTTAGAAACTTAACGAAAGTTTTGTTTCCCCGCTCTGGTGATTTGAGCGCTGTTCCAGTACAGCATATATTTTGAAGCAAGACAGAGCGCTGACGTTCGCTTATCGCTTTCAAAATATTGACCAATTTGCTTGACTCAGTTCAGAACGCCACTGCAGGCCTGATTTGACTGCGTCGTAGATGGGCGTAGAAGCTAGGCACGGAAGATGGGCACAGCGTACGTAGTGTTTTGTTACACAAATCGAAAAAAAAAAAGAACGTGTGAGGTTTTCATATACAAAAGGCATTTCGTTATGAATTAATTCTCAGTGGTAAAATACTTCAGCCAATCGTTTGCTTATAGTTCGAAACTTCTTTACTCTACCCTTAGTGTATTCATTCAGACCTCTGCCTTTCTTTTATTGTTCGCAACCTGAGTTCACACCTGTGTACCTCACCATAAAGCATTTATATTAAAAATATACATACAGATCCATGCTGTTGTATATGAACAGCCATGACGCTTGTTTTTCGAACGATTCACTTGTATTAAATTCATCGAGAGCAATAATTTGTCTGGACAGCTCAAAAAAAGGATTTGAAGCTGAGCTCTTTAGCACAGCATAAAACTGAATTTCTTTTTTAAATGTCAATACGTTTGTCAAGAGTAACACTTCAGTTTTATATGATTTTACAATTATATCACATACAAACTGCCAAAATGCTCGCCACAACACCCAAAGGCTCTTTAGAGATATTTATTGTTAGTACCAACTCAAATTGTGGTAATCAATGACAATCATCAAAATCGTACTGTACAAGGTTACCCCAGTGTATCAGTAGATTGTAATACGTTCAAGCAGAGGGAGAGAGACGAAAGATGCATAGAAAGGCAGGGAGATTAGGGCAGGGGGAAAGGGTTAAATGTACAAAAAGAGAGAGAGAGTGGAAAGGGGAGATAGAGAGAAAGAGAGACGACCTCAAAGAAGCTGCGTACACTATAGAGCTGTAGGGGGCGGCGTTCGTAAAGTCTACCGTGAAGTCCCGTAGACCACACAAACCTTATTAAGGTGAGTAAAGCCTTCAGCGCGGATGTTCTTTGGGAGCATTGACCTAAAACTGGCCGCGAACTTGCGATTTCGCCAAGCGGTGTTTCGAGGAGGCACATGACGTCACAACGCCCACCTCGGCGTGGATATTTCTCTCTCTCTCGCTCCCTTGTCACTACTGTGCATGCACCACTAGTAGCACCGAGCCACAGGTGTTCCGCCGCTGCGCAGCGCCGCGCCTTTCCGCCGCCGCCATTTGATATGACCTCACATCGCGTTCCTCGTCGTTGCACTCGCCTCCGCTCGCTTCGGCAGCTGCGTCGCATGCCTGATAACATGTCGGGGGACTGAAAAGTAGAGCTTGTGGGCGCCGCAACCACAGTTGAGGTGGCAGTATGGACGGCGACAATTCTGATAAGCAGGAGGAGGCCTGGAACCGACATTGGAACGAGGTGAAGAGGAAACGAATCACCCAGGAAACAGAGGAACAGCGCGCCGAATGACTGGCTAAACGGCGAAACATAGCTAGACAACCAGACTAACCTGGACTTGCAATAAAGATTAACCAAAGCTAACGAGACTGTGCGTTAGCTTTCTCTACGTATATCCTGGCATAGCCGAGCTAAGCTACTGCCATTTTTTTAGTTGTGATAGTGGACGATTGTCCAACTGGACCAGTACTCCACACATCACTTGTCTATGGCCACAGCAATGAGGCAGTCCCACACATTACCTCTGTCTTTCAAGAAAATTATACAAATAGCGTCGCCATGTTCTTATATGGCTTTACTAAAAGTTGCAACTGGAATGTGCTTGCATTCTTACTTGACAAACCTGCCGCAAATCAGGCAGTAGCCAAGTTTGCAACCCTAATATCCAGGTAAATGTTCCCCTCTCAGAATGAAAGAACGAGACTGGTAGAGTGCATCGCCAGAAATTTGGCTCGTCGGACGGGTGGTACCCTTTCTCATTTGGTCGTTCACTAAGCGCTCCATAATTGAATGGACATCAGCAAACAGTTCTATAACTGCGCAAACGAATGACCAGAGAGAGAGAGGACACGAGGACAGGCTCAGACTTGCAACTAATCTTTATTCCACAAAGACCACGTATAAGTACATCTCAAAAATATACGGCGCGTGGGCGGAGCAATCATTTTCACCAAAAACGTTTTGTTCAAGCAACACGCAACCTAACGACGTTCCTCAATAAACCTCATATCTTTGTTATACAGATAAACTGGGGTGTCGCTTATACAATCATCTCCCTTCTTTCTAATATGATACGCCTCTCGTAACTCTCTCGCTCGGCTATCTGGGCACCGGCACAATATCTTCACTTCTTTCAGGATCGGCTTACACGGGCATGCCAAGGAATGAGTAGGAAGGTGCCCACTCGTTTTATTCTTAATCGAAAAAAATCCATACTCACGCATGCGTATATTCACGCACCTTCCTGTTTGGCCTTCGTAGACTTTTCCGCATGATAGAGCAATCTGATAGACTACCCCAACACTGCAATCTACCTAGGAATTGGTGTGCTTTATTCCGCACCCTTGGGTCCGATTCATGCTTCTTGCTATGAGCGACCATTATCCAGCAAGCTTACCAAGAGCCGAAAACGCCACCCCTACTCCATATCGTGTCACGACCTTTTTTTTGTTTAATTGTGAGAAGTCTTGTGAACATAAGGCACAAATTTACGTTTTTTATCTTTGCGTTTCCTTGCAGCTTCACTAATCTTATTTTGCACTTTAATCTTCTGAAGCACTGCCTCTGCTACTGCTAAAATTACTGATTGCAGGAAACCAGCTTCTACTAACCTTACAATCTGTTTGTCAAAGCTTTCCTGAATTTTATGTGTGCATGACTTTTTTAAGGCTCATTTGATGCACTGGGTGGCTCTAGCCCATTTCACGATTAAGTGTTTGCAAACCCGAACGCGCGCACCAGCACACTTTATTGTACTACGACACTTTATTGTACTAGAGAAAGCCATCGTCATTTGCAAAGACATTGTTAAAGCCACTGAGAAAGTTGCCAGTGCGCGTGCGTGTTGCCTTGCTTTTTTGTCATTCTGGAAATTCATTTCAACCGAACATGCCTTCCAAAGCTCACCGGATACAATTCGTAATTTACAATGTGTGCCGCCATAAAGTAACTTACTAGGAAGTTAATTATCGAATTTTGCAAATTAGTCGAATATGTGTTTCCATTTCTCGGGCAAGTAGTGTACGCCTCTCTGAGTAATCCAGTTCAAGGTCTAGGATTACGTTCCCCGCAACAGACCATCTTTAAACATGGCGGGAAAGTTAAAAATGGTCAACCCGTATATTGCGCCATATCGCCCCGCTGCTAACGTGGTGCTTCCTTCGTGGGGCCAATACGCAATGCTCACAACGATATGTCGCAGAAAGTGTCGGCGTTACGTGCGCGAGAAATGAGCCATAGCGACAGGAATGACGGCCTGGTGAAAGCCGCCAGCTCTAGCGCGTGCCTTTTCTTACAGCTACAACGTTGCCACCGCTTGCGTGACAGCAGCGGCATCCATCTGCACAGATCATAGCTCCGTGTGCTTCCCCTGACCACTATTCCCTCTCCACCTCTCTGGTTTACCCTACGTTATTTATTGTACATACGTTGGCTATATCTGCTTTGAAGATGACAAACGGGCCTTCGCGTAATGCCTTCCTTCGGCCAGCAGGCCGGTATGTCACCGAAAACTGTCGCTGAGCCGCGAAAAAAAAGCGAGGTCATCTATACGTCGGTTCTGTTAGTTTTATTCATTGCTGCTTTAGCATTATAATACAGTGATGAGAACAGTTTCAAGATATCCCGCCAACGAATTTATCTGTGCGGAGAAATGCGTTGGCATTATAGCTATTTCTTCAAAATTGTTTCTCGTGGGAATTAAGAAATCACGCTATCTGTAACTCTTATTTATTTATTCAGGTTACCCCTAAAGGCCCTCAAGGAGAGGGTATTACGTAGGGGCGGGGGCGCAGTGTATGAGCAAAACTCAATCACGATAATCTCAACAGTGTTCTTGTATCAGAATTTGTTCTACGTGGACATGTATCGTATACACTGACCAGTTTTAATTATCCACGCGGAATAAATGATTTAGGGCAACCTATTAGGACTAATTAAGGTCCTAATTAGTGAACTTAGATAATTATTCAATTAGATGGACGTTGTCACGCATTTGTGGACATCCACCGCAGGTCGCAATTCATCACCGAACATAAACTTTATTTCCTCGGCTACCTGGTCTTGTAAGTCTGGCGTCAGGGGTGCACAACTGCTGATTGCTGTTGGTTTATGAGAGCCTACATAGCGCTACTGAAATGAGTGCAGTTTCAGCACAAATAACACTGAATCCGCTATCGGTTGTCTATGTCGAGCGAATTGCGGCAATGCATTTGTGCTGCACTGCCTGAAGGAATACATATGCGTGGATTACATATTGCACACGAGGAAAGCAAGCGTCCAGATATAGCGGGAAATAGCCTGTTTTAGCCATCAAGTATTTTAGGTAGCTAATTTCAGTATTGCTGTAAATGGAAACCCAAAGCAGCTTGCGCAACATAGCTGGCCAAAGAAGGTGTGTGTTTAAGTAATTCAGCTTACAGCTAGTTAATGTTGGCTCTGAAGAGATAATGTATACTCATTATCATCATCATTGGCTTGTTTTATGTTCACTGTAAGACGAAGGCCTCTCTTTGCGATATGCAATTACCCCTGTCCTGCGTCAGCCGATCCTAACTACAGCACCTGCGAATGTCTTAATTTTATCACCCCCCCTAGTCTTCTGCTGTCCTCGATTGCGTTTCCCTTCTCTGGGTACCCATTCTCTAACCCTAATGCTGTATTAAGTGCTGTTCAAACTCGCCGAAAATATATCGTGTACCTAGGCACGTTCATGGCCGCATGCATGCGTGAGATTCCGAAACCACAATATTAGGACCACTGAGAATTGACACTATATTGTGAGCGCTCGCCGATTCCGGATAAATCAAGGGGTCTCTTAGGCAGGTAATTCCCTCTGGGATGGACTTCTCCACGATAAGGTAGCCTCGCCGCCTACGGGATTATCTGAGTGAGCTATGTCGGATGCTCGGTTGCCATATTCGGAAGTTCAAATCCCAGTAGGATTTTTTTTCTTTTTTTTTGAGGATGGTGAGCTCGACTTTCACTTTCTACAGTACACTACATCTCCAGGCTTGGAGTGGGGCCTGACACCGGCAAAAGATGCCGAGAGCGAGTGGGGCTATAATATTCCCGGTACAACCAAATTTGGAAGGCCCACTAAGCTTCAACAAAGACACTCCCTCACCAGAAAAGGAATTGGATTCCCTGGTGCAGTATTCGGCCAGTACCTTCATCATGATTCCTACAAATAACCCATGGTCCTCAGCCTCCAGCAGTTGCAGAGCACCTGACCAAGGCGGCGGTCGGACCTATAGCGCACCAGAAGGTGCAAAGAATCTCTGAATCGGGACAGGCCGCCAATAGAAACTGACCCTATCAACCTTTAACACCTGAACTCTGTGAAGTGAGGCTTGCTGAGCAGGACGCTTTGAGGAGCTATCAGACAATGGTACACCAGTTATCTAACCTACGTATTACATGACCTACCCAGCTCCATTTTCTTTCTCTTCATGTCAATTAGAATATAGGCTATCCCCGTTTGCTCTCTGATCCACACCGCTCTCTTCCTGTATCTTAACGTTATGTCTAACATTCTTCGTACCATCGCTCTTTGCGCTGTCCTTAACTTGTTTTCGAGCTTGTTTGTCAGTCTTCCAAGTTTCTGCCTCATATGTCGGCACCGCTATAATGCATTCATTGTACATGTTTATTTTCAAGGACAGTGGTAAGCTTCCAGTCAGGATCTGTCAATGTCTGCCGTATGCGCTCCAACCCATTTTTATTCTTCTGTAAATTTCCTTCTCATGATCAGGGTCCCCTGTGAGTAATTGACCTAAGTAAACGTACTCCTTCACAGACCTTAGAGCCTGACTGGTGATCCCGAACTCTTTTTTCCCTTGGCCGGCTATACACGATTATCTTTGTCTTCTGCATATTCACCCTTCACCACTCTCTTGCACTCTCTCTGTTAAGGTCCTCAATCATTTGTTGCAACTCATCTCCAGTGTAGCTGAACAGGCAAATGTCATCTGCAAATTGAAGGTTGCTGAGATATTCGCTGTTCACCCTCACTACTAACCATTCCCAGTTTAATAGCTTGAATACTTCTTCCCAGCACGCAGTGAATAGCATTGGAGTGATTGTGTCTCCTTGTCTGACCCCTTTGTTTATATGTATCTTCCTACTTTTGTTGTTAAGAATTATTAAGATGTGGAATCTCTGTAGATATTTTCCAAATATTTACGGAAGCGTCTTGTAATCCTTGATCACATATTGCCTCTGTGACTGCCGGTATCTCTACTGAATCAAATGCCTTTTCATAATCTATGAAAGCCATATAGAGAGGCTGATCATACTTTGCGGATTTATCGATTACCTGATTGAGGAATTGGATGCGATCCATTGTAGAATATCTTTTTCTGAAACCAGCCTGTTCCCCTTGGTTGACTCAAATCCAGTGCTGCAATTATTCTATAGGAGATTATCTTGGCGAATATTATATATAATAGTGGAAGTAAGCTAATGGGCCCATAATTTTTCAATTCTTTAACGTCTCCCATTTTGTGGATTAGTATAATGTTGGCATTCTTCCAGTTCTTTGAGACTATTGATGTCGATAGACAGTTCGTATAAATGGCCGCCAGTTTTTCAATCCTTCTGTCTACTCTTTGATTTATTCTTTGATGAAATCGACTGTTATTCCATCTTTTCCTGCAGCTTTCCCCGTTTCGTGTCCTGCAAGGCCCTTCTATAGTTATAAGGCTCTTATATAGTTATAGTAGGAGCCTCTGTAACCAGTTCATTACTACTTCGAATGGAGGTATCGTGGCTGCTCTGGGTACTGTAGAGGTCAGTATGGTATTCTTCCGCTGCTCCTACTATACTTTCACAATTGCTGATAATATTACTATGTTTATCTTTCAGTGCCTACATCCTGCTTTGTCCTTTGTCAAATTTCCTTCTCACTGATTTCAGGCTGCGTCCATTTTTTACGGCTTCCTCAGTCTTCCTCAGCTATAATTTCGAGTATCTTGTATTTTCAACTTGTTGATCAGTTTTGACAGTTCCGTGAGTTCTATCTGATCTCTTGAGTTGGACACTTTCTCTCTTTGTCGTTTCTTTATTAGGCCCTTTGTTATTTGGGAGAGCTTACCTACTGGTTGCCTTGGTGCCTTACATCCCACTTCAACTGCTGCTTCAGAAGCCAGCCTAGTTACGGTATCATTCATTACCTCTATGTCATATCCATCTCTGTGTTCCAATGCTGCATATTTGTTTGCAAGTACCAGCCTTAATTAATCTGCTTCTACCCTTACTGCGTCTATGTTGGCAATTTCTTCTTAACCCATTTTACTCTTCCTCTCTTCAACTTAAGGTGAACCCTAGCCCTCACTAATCTATGATCACTGCACTTTACCCTAACATTTCTGCATCATTCACTATGCTGGGATCGGCAGAAAGTATGAAATGTTATTTTTTGTTTCACCATTAGGGCTTTTCCAAGTCCACGTTTTTTTCCGATGTTTCCTGAAGAAGGCGTTCCTTATTCGCAGCTTATTCCTTCCCGCAAATTCTACCAACATCTCTCCTCGATTGTCCTAGAATCGACGCCGTAGTTGCCAGTTGCTTGTTCACCAGCCTCCTTTTCTCCCACTTTCGCTGTAGAAAGAAAATTTGTTACAACTACATAGTTTTTAGTCAAAGTATTAAAGGCATCAATTTTGCGTGTTACACTTCAGTATTTACCATCGTTAAAACAGTGTTTTATTTTTTCCCAACTCATATCTTTCTTTTTCTTCTTGTTTGTTCAGGTGTTTCTATATATGACACAATGATTTTGTTTCCCCCCCCCCCCCCCTATGTAATGCCCTTCAGCGCCTTTAGGGTACCTAAGTAAAGAAATAAGGAAATAAAGAAATATATAAATAAATAAATTTCGAATAAATAAATCATATTATCCACGAAGACCTCATGTAGTGCAGCTGGGCCGAGTCAAGAGAAGGACATACAATCTACATGTGTGTCACTCATTGGGTTACTTCCGTTACATATGCCAAAGAGGCCGTTCCGAGTAGACGGTACCTTAAGAAAATTTTGCTCTGAAAATAACAACTGTACTCGCATGTACAGACTGGAACATGCCTCATAACTGCAATATACAACGCGCTTCGCTTTAGCAGCATGTCGATTAAACATTAGACGCTGGCAAGCATTTATTCTTCTGCCTCAGGCTCTCTTGGACTGAATTACCGAACACCGGCAGCAACTTTGGCCTGCATGGGCAAAGTTGGCGTGTCCGACAACCAGAACAGGTAGTCTTCATATGTATTCATTATGCACCTTTTGATTCTTTACTCCACACGCTTCCCTTTAACGTTAGGGAACATTTAAGTGCAGTTTAACCAGTCGACCGGCAAACTCTTTGCTACAGAGCAAAAAGGGAACGAAAATGTTCTGAAAATGGCAATAACAAGACAGGAAATATGAAGCCCGCCTTTTCTGACACGCGACATCCACTATCAGCTCGGGACACGGCCTAATTAATGCTTCTTATCGAGTTTCGCTGAGCAAACGAAACACACGAAAACGCAACGGGAAAGTCAGCGGACGAGAACTGCGTAGTAATGATCCTCCTCTGACAAAGTGGGCTGAAACATTTTTTTTATCCTTCGTTCGCTGCACGGGTGTGCGTGTGCCTTTTCAGTTCGTGCTTATTTCGCTGTCTTTGACGCGAACGGTGAGATACAATCTCGATGAATGTCGCTCGCAACTCAAATTTCAGAAAGAAGAAAATGTAGACACAAAGAAGCCGAAATGCTATGGCCACCATTTCAGCTTAATTTTACTGTAACCTCTCGGAAGCCGCCTTTTTTGGGGCAGTAAGAATTCGTCGGTTTCAAGCAAATTTGTTTTTGCGGTGAAATAAAAACGTCGAGAGAGATAGGCGAAAGGGGGCAGCTTTATCGTCACCGAAAACGATGTGCTGCCGCAGCCAACCAATATATTAAGCATGGGAAACTGCTCTTAATGTGGTTAGCGTTCGTAGAAGTACATATGCATGAATTAAATTGTGTTTGTTCTGTAGCATAGAGTGGTTTGGTATCTGTGCGCTCCTGAGACAGGAGTGCATTCATTCTGTAAGGAGCGGCAATGCAGAAGTCAGCCCATCTTTTTTCTTGTTTGTACGTAATGGGCCGTTTAGGGCTGAAATGTTCATTGCTGTCATCTAATTCCGCACGCGTCGGCTTCTGACATGCACAAGCACAATATTATATTTATTGTTATGTGGTTAAGGGACTTATAAGCACCTGTCATAAGGCATGATGTTTAGTGTTCCCGCTGTGGTGGCTTAGTTACTATGCTGTTGCGCTCTTGGGCTCGAAATTAGGAATTAAGTGCACAAATATAAGAAACACCAAGTTAAGTTAGGTATGTGTTTCATGTGTGCTGTACGTCAGTGTTGCGTACAAATTCCGTGAGTGTCTTGACGTGCACAGATGGATATATCTTACAAGATTTCAGGGCTCGCTGGCATCGGTGATTTCTACCGATAGTAAGATTCGCAAAGAGCATGCGTTCCCATTTGTGTAGTTGGCAATAGAAAGACATGATTGGAGCTTATCTAACATATATTTTCTAATCAGCTGAAGCTCAGAATGTACATAGGTTTTTGAAATCTGTGCTGAACCATCCACCCACTCTGGCGAACAACATTGAGGTGCAAACGAAGCAGTCACAAAGTTGATGTGATTTTCGGGGATCTGCAGATCGACCAACCAGAATGCACGTATTTCTGCGGCGCTTGATTTGTCTTCAATAGTGGACCGCAAGTAACTCCTCCGCTTGCTTCACTTTTCTCATATTGGCCCTGCCACGTATTTGCCCCTGCATGTGCTGCCCTTGCAGAGAGCGCATTCAGTATTGACATCATACTGCGGGCCACCGTATTGGTGATTATAATCCTGCACCAGGAAAATATTCGGATAAATCCTCTTTTAGTTTCTGCTTCCAACACATCGAAGCACCTTCGGCTTCCACTACTCTGTAGCGCCGTTACAGCATACTTAATTAACGAACGGGACCACTGCCGTGCCGGTTGGTCAACGTTCAGTTTAATTCATTAGATAATGAGCGGCTTCAAATTCCGGGTGCTATTTTTCATGCTTTTCATTTATTTAGATGCGAGCGCTTGAACACTTCGGAATTTGGCGGATGGCCTTAAGCCGAACAAGAAAAGCAGAAAGTATGTTTTATTTGTGCCTTCAAATGAATGACAGCCTGGAAAGCGAACCACACACTAAAAGATTTTTTCAAAAGAACTGCTATGCAATTTACAATATGTTAAACATTCGATTCATCAGACTTTTGCTTGTTTGAGTAGATCGGCCGCAGATGACTCCATGTTAAATAAGGTATAGTCTGTCTGTACTGCAGTAGCATCACACTTGCACATCAAATACGAGCAACAGTGTTGTAAACCTTCAAGATTACTTGTGCACACGCGTGTGCAATCGTGGCCCTAAAATAAACGAAGCCGCTGATATGTTCCGACTTCTGAGTGACTCCTTCATTATAGCCAAGTAGTGTACTATCACTCCGGTTTTTGTCGATGTCTGTTCCTTATATAACAGGTAACATCTGAAGAACTATAGATCAGAGATGTCATCTCTGATCTGTGGTGTAATATAAACGATGGTGTGATATAACCGAGGGGAAGAAACGGGCTAACGGATAAACGTGTGTATGGCAAGATGCTTCCTCCAGTCCCTATTTCTGTTTCGAGAAGGAACACGATCCGGAGCTCGTTATAAAGAGCGTAAGCACTTTGAAATATAGAGTAAACGTGTGCGTCAAACAGAGCACCTTAAGTACACCTTTGAAGTTGTTTACGAGCACCTGCATACGGACCAGACGGTGCATTGCAGGCGAACGGAAAATAAGCGCACAGGAAGACACACACGAACAGCCGAGAAAGACACAGTACAGGCGCTACATCTTTGAGACATGTACAAAACATATTTAGACACGCTTGGATGCAACGAGTATCAATTTTAGAGAAGGAAAAAAAAGACCTCTAGCTGCTTTTTATTGAGCAAGGTCATTGGTCCAGTTCCCGGCCACGGTGGCCGCATTTAGATAGAGACCAAATGCAAAAACACTAGTGCAATTAAACTTAAGGGCAAAAAAAAAGAAACAAAAAGCACGAGGGGGTCAAAAATATTGACCCGGCACAGTAGCTCAGTGGCTATCGCGATGTACTTCTGAGCTCGAGGTCGCCGATTCGATCCTGGCTGCAGCTGTCACATGTAGATAGATACGAAATGCAAGAACGACAGTGATGTTACACTTAAGTGCACGTTCGAGAACCGCATGTGGTCGAAATGCCTGACTATGAGATCGATGTTTCGGCACGTAAGAAGCCAGAATTTAATACTGGACTTCATGCAGTTTAATTATGCGGCAGCCTTTCATTACGATACCTCTCGTAGCCCCAGAATTGCTCTGGCACGTTGACCTTTTTACGTGGCAGTGGTCTATTAGAAAGACTATAATGATCCCATCTCGTCCCCCTCCCCTTTTTTCACATTTTTCTTTGTGTCCCCGCTCTTCTTCCTACCTTCCCTTCTCCTTTCCCTTACCCTAGTGCAGGGTAGCAAACCGGAGGCTTTAACTCTTGTTAACCTTCCTGCCTTTCTCTCATTTGCATCTCTCTCTTTCCCTCTTAGAACCCATGAATCAATGAAGATCATTCTTTTTGTAGTTCCTTCACGCAAGCACCGCAACAGAAACAGATATCGAACTAAGGCTGAAAACTAAGCACTAAATCGCTGTGAGTATGGATTAGCGTTCGGTGTATGTTTATTACTCACCGTGTACCTTCTTTCGCACCGTTTCTTTCGAAGGCCGAAAACAGCTCCTCAATCTCCCGAACTAAAGATATGCTGGTGACAATCTCAAACGGATTCGTGTTCTTGGAGCAGGAGAAACCGCCGAATCTTGACATTGTATCGTGTCTACCAAGGTGGGCTTATTTTTTATGCTGTGTGGCTCATACGCCACGTGGACAAATCATCCCATCCAACCGTGATCCAATCTAGCGCGCCTTAGCGGAGACCTCCCGGCGATCTACACAGTAATGTCGCCTTCGTTTTCGGGAGACGCGACCTCCCGTGATCTGCGAGGCTTCAGAGGTCCGCCATATAGTCCGGCCATTGTTCCGTTACGGGACAAGGCAGTGATGGATGGCGCGTTTCTCACTCGCCGTCTGGGGCGCCCGCAGTGAATGATTGATGCAACGGGTCCACAGGGCTCTGCGCTCCTTGTGCGATCGAGTCCGGTGCTTAGGCGAAGGCGGTCGCAATATAGCTGCGCTCCTCTCTCTCTCTCCTCTCCCCAGAGAGGTCGAAAAAATATGGTCGCGGTGCTGTGAGATGCATGTCGCTGGCAATGCTGGGAGGTATGCTTCAGCTATGAGAGGTTTTTTAGGTGTGCGAGATTTACTTGGAACTCGAGGATTAAGTGCCGTTCGGCATTCACAGAATGTTTCATTTAGGGCTGAAATACTGCTGTTGTCATTCCTTGAGGTATTACACGCATAATCCCTACAAATAAAGCCCTGTATTCGCAAAACGTCTCGTTCGTGGAGGCATCCCACAATTAACACCGTGGAGGAAAGCGTTTTCTTCTTTTTTTCTTTTTTGCTATCAGGGCAACCGCAATCTTGAGCGGAGGATGACACACCGCTGATTCAGAAAACGCCTTTACATAAGACAAGCTTTGTCAATTCAGGCAGAGTTTTCCTTGCACATTGTATTTCCCAGTTTTCTACAAGTAACGCCGTGACATCCACACTTTGCTTCAGGCTTACAAAGGTTGTAATGTTTCACGGAAGCTAGCAACAATTTGTTCACTGAGCATTGTACAGTGGAGGAGACATGTCTACAGTATCAAAAGATCTATTTGTGAAGCATGTGGTGTCTTTCAATAATTACTTCACTTGTAAAGGTTTCTAAATGTGATAACGATGGCGTACTTTTTATGGTTTTGTAGATTATCTGATTTGCTTTATTTCCTTTGTTTTAGCCATTCAGTTTGTTCCACTGTTGGTGCGCCCCTTCCTTGCCAAGCTTTTAGAACAGGTATGTCTCACTGTGACACAAGAAGTACAGAATCCCCAAATTATCCTTGATACGTGTTGCACTATTCTGTATACACCAGTCACCATATTTCTTCCCTCAACAAGCATCATATATCGCTTCCGACCTTGTGATATCGCCACGTACACGTCTCACACGGTGCATCCACCTGATTTGCAGTTTGCATTTCGAGATAGCTTGTGAAGGATGCATAGCATACACCTCAACATATAATGGCAATAAAGTCGTTGCCCTTGGGGGGAGGGGGACAAGCATAATCATTCCACGAGATTATGGTTTGCGCAGAACGAAAGTAAACGAAATTGCACGCATTGCCGCGAGTTGAAAATCCTTTAATTACGCACTTTACGAAAGGTTCGCTTCAAATAGATTCCAACATGTGCTTTGAATCTGCATATTTTAGTTTACCAAAAAAACTTTTTGAATAGATTTAATCAGCGCGAGTATGCTTTCTCTGTTACCCGACTGTTCGTAACCGAGGTTCACAAGCGGCCATAGCACTCTGTTCGCTAATTAACCAAAATTGTCAATCAACTTCTCACTGAATGGGTTCAAGGCCCATGTTGCAGCGGGATGGTGTCAGAGGCTAGAGGACCTTGCGCAGCTTTAAGAACGCCATTCGTTGTATAAAAGTTTGTCAACAATAATTAGCCTTTCTTTTTCGCTGCGATACAAAAACAGGGCGCACATACAATGCTGGCGGCACTGTTCACATCATTCTCGATGTTGTCATGGTGTAGAGCGGCCCGATGTGGTTACTCGCTGAGGCATCCAACCCGTCGTCATGCGCTTGTGCCACAAACAGCAATACGTCACCGAGACGTGATCATGGCGAGATAAGATGATAATAGCCGCGCAGAGCTGGTCAAATCATCGCCGTAAAGAAACTAAGTGAGGTGGGAATTTACCACGTGAACATTGCTTCCGGCGCTCTTCATGCGCCCAGTTTTTGCATCTAAGTGTAAAAAGGCGAATTTTCGATGACAAGTATCTTGAAACAACGGATGACGCTTCTAAAATAGCGTAAATTGCTTTTCGCTCCCTCCTGCGCTGCTCTCTTCCAAAACTGTCATTGCAGCATTGGCATTAGAAACAATAATCAAGACGTTAATTAACGAATTTAAACTAATTCGCGAACGGACTGCGGCAGATACTCGGCCATTTAGCGCAAGTCATGCTGAAAGAAGAAATAGTGAAGACGGAAATATTAGAATTCGTGAAATCTCTCGTTTTTTATATTTGTCTGAGTTAAATATGCATATACCCTGCATATAGCTACGGCAGTAGCCATAGACTGCCATAGTTGCCCGCCGAATGTGGAGGCCTGTCAAAAGATTCAAATGAAAAGGAAGCAATCCTTGCTGTACAAAGCCACGATTGTTCTCTCCAAGCCCCCCACCTTATTCTTGTCGTTTCCTTACATGCATATACCAGCAGCTTTTGTAATACAACAAAGGTACTCTCTGGGTTCGCCGTCGCTTCCCTGGGACTTCAAGTTTCACAATATGATCTTATTCGCTTCACCTATGTTTTGGAGTTTTTTCGTAGAAGCGTCGTTAGGTGATACAGATTTCCGCACAAATTGAGGTCGCTTAAATGCAAATTTCAACAAGTATCCACGTCTACTTACCATCTAATTTACAACTGACAGAGCTTATTTCAAGTCAAGTGCACTATCCGTGTCATTTCGATGCAGCACGTCCGAATTGATATACTTGTGCAAAGAAATGCGCGCATGTTTTTTTTAAGAGCCCTACCAAGCGCATTTAAGCAGTCCTTCACCTCCTCCTGAATTTCGTAGGAGTAAAATAAATTATACTGTTGCAAGCATGCTCGCATAGCATATTATTTGAGTATTTTAAAGACCGGACGATCAAGAATATCTTGAATGTAGCAGTGCTGAAGTAGTAGCAAGCTATAGTGCAACTTCGTCTGCCCCCTCTGTTCTTAGGGCTGAAGTCACCGATATACCGCGGCTTTCAGCATACTGAACGCAACTGTTCAAACGCGAGCCGTCTTGTTTAGGGAGCAACTGCTTTCAAACGAGAGGACATGAAAGCCTTCGTTCACGCAGCAGTTTGCTCACGTATTCCCAAAGCACGCTGTTAAAGTGAATGTCAAACGATAGTAACCTCCCTCATTGGGCACCATTCACGAAGATAAAGGTAGAAATGGAAAGACTGTTCAGACAAGGAAGTAGACTTGAGACGTGTCGCTGATCAATAACGGTTGCGCTGATTGGTCGGCATAGTGCAACACCACAAAAAGGACTCGCTGTGCGACTTCCTTCATCATTGTAGGCACCGGGAGGCCGTCGTAAGGCGCTAGCAGCGCGCTAAGCAGCGCGCTGGCGAACAGTGCCGTGAACGACAGCAGTAAGAGCACTGGTATGTGATGCAGACGACGGGAATAAGGCGTACATGGCGCTTGCAATGGTCTTAGACTGCAGTTTTTAAGGCCTGACAAACCTCAAACACATTTTCATGCGCCGGCTTTTGAGAAACGTCACCACTTCTAAGAAACAGGTCACATTCCTGACATCACGTAGTATATGAAGCCGAAAACTAGTTCAGATTAGGATAAAAATTTACAGCGCTAACAAAGCTCACCGCGGAAGCCTAACACGTGCAAGTACAGCCGTTATTTTAAAGATGTTAGGCTGTGCGCTTTAACATTGTCACCTTTTTATACGTGTATATTGGCGAAGCACTGTTGCACTGCTGGAAATTGGCACGTTTTTTTCGGTCATTTGATTTTGATTTTAATTTCACCACCTAAATCCAGCTAGGAATACAGTTAAACAAAACTATTTCAGCTAAACAGAAATAACTCAGCCAAAGGGGAGTACGCAATTCACACAAAAAAAAATGGTGTTGTCATGTTTGCTCCTTTGAGATATTGTGCCCACTTTAGTTATTGCATGGAGCGTTGTGTATCCAAAGAGAATATCCACAAGTTGTGCTCAAAATTAGCCCTAACGTCTAAAAACGTTTCAATATCTGCTCGTTTATATCTTCCTTTTAATAAAGAAAATTGTGTAGAGTGTAGTCCTGAGAAATACTTCGCACGGCCTAAACATATTGTCGTATGTATTGGCCCCATTAACCATAGCCGACATACTATCTGCCCAGAATAGGTTCTGCTGCGGTTTTGTGCAAACACAAAAACAACAGCCGTAGTGTTTACTATTGCTCGGTGGACTTCAATCGCATAGAAAGCTTGAAAGCAGCATGCCTCAGGAGAAGGCACTAATGCAACAAATACGTCGAAGGTCATGGTGCCAAGGTCTTGGGAATGAAGTAAATTGACTCTTCCAAGCACGGCCGCAGTAACATAGCGCCAAATGAAGACGTATCTTTTAACGGGGGAACCGACGTTGCCCAGGGATCAAAGAGCCGTCCAGAAAGCGCGAAAAAGGCTCGTTGCGAAAAGCGTGAATTCGGTGTTCGAAACCAACGCGTAAGGTGCCGCTCTCCGTGGCCATTACTCTTCATATCGAGACAATTTGTCGATTCGAGAACCACGCAGTACTTCGTTTCTTTTTCGGCGTATTAGAATACCAGATGTGCTAGGTGCGCATAGGCAGCGCTTTGTATGGAAGAAATGTGAGAGCAGTTGCATCTGCTCGCGCCACTATTTGGATAGTCGTAACGACCTCCGGCCGGATTTGGCGTGTGTAAACCGGATGCGCTGACGCAGTCGTTCCGGGCAGATTGTCGGCGCTGTTCACTTTGCTTTCTTTTCTCCGCCATCTGCCCTAACGCTGGTTTCTTTACATGCGTGCGTTCATGCCTGGTGATGAAAGTCATCCGTGCCCAAAAGAAAGCGAGCGCTAGTTGGTTCATATTTAGAACTGGGGCAACGCGAAAACCAAGAACGCAAAGAAAGAAATACCACAGACAAGTGCTTGGATGTGGTATTCGTTTCTTTGTGTCCTTGTTTTATTCGCGCTGTTAAAACTCAGTTATAAAAATATCTCTCATGTGCGCACTCGTGTGATCTTGTGAACGTAAGGAAACTCGGCAGAAAGTTCTGCGCTTCTACGTGTAGTGAGCGTAACGGGCTTGTAGACTGTACGCTAAGCTATAGGTCTTACCTCCGGCTGTGCAGTCCTTTCTTATATAGAAGCTGCACGAATAGTATTAGCTGTGTGTCTAGTCGGCTCCGCTTTTCTTTCATTTTTATGCTCGAATATATTTTTCTTGTTTTTGCAATGCAGTTGTGTTATTTCTGAGATGTTGACGGATCTTGAATTCCACAAAATCCAAAAATTTGGCCAACCAATTTCACATAAGCAAAGTAGAGAACTGAGCGTTTAAACGTAAGAATTCCGAAAGGTAATCTAGGAGCACATTCCTCAAGCCAGCAACTGCGCAGAAGAGGAAAGAAAAGAGATGGAAATAAAAACGTACAAGAGGGATGACGATGAATACGGGTGAACAATACAAAGCGAGAGTTACCCATTTCTAAGGGACTTGGTAGCTATTCTATAGCTACTAAGGCCCCACGTCAAAAATTACGAGATGGTGCTTTCATCCACAGCCATTATGTATTCGTCCTCTTCCCTCGGTGCTCCTGAGAGCCTAACGTCTATGTCATGCTTCCGCCAACATCTATACTTTCTATTGATACAGATTTAGCGCATTCTTTTCCTCGCCGGCCTCTTCTCGGTGACAATCGGAAAGCGCTATTGCATATAGCCACCGTCGTGTTCATGATTACGCCCTAGTCTACGCAGCATGAAGGCAACATTTTGTGCATGCATTCTTCGTTTTGTGGGCATTCAGATTACTATTTTGGGCGAGTTAATGCTTAATTAATCCGACGTACTGTGCCGCAAAGAGTACAACCTGTGGAAAAAAAGTATTAAGTTTTTTTTTTCTAAGAGTTTTATACTTTCGCCACAGTATGTCAGATTGGTGTTCAGATATCTTCTTGGCAACACTCCACAAAAATTCCTTGAATCATAGAGAAAGCATGTATTTTTAGTACAAACACTCCTTGCACTATCATATTGAAATAGAAACGCCTCCCGGCTTTTCAGGTCATACAGATCTTAAGTTCTGCTTACGAATTATATTTCGTGATTTACCTGACCCGAGGAGTGCCGTTCGCACTGCGAATTCACTGTAATAGTTTGTTTTTTATTTTTATTCCCGAACTTTCCCTACCTTCAAGGCAACTTTTAACATTGCAACAACAACGAAAGTGATCGAAGGGAATGAAAGATAACACAGAAAGTAGAGAGGCATTCTAAATTCTTGAATACTTAAGCCTGCTACCGCTAAATGTGACTGATGATAAACAAGTACGGTCATCCATTCACACAGCCGATGCTGTCAATTTATTTTTATTTGCTGTCATTTCTCAACAAAACAAGTATACATTTGTGCTCAAGAGCAATAGACTAATTTAACTCCCCGTTACACTAAACAAATGTTTGCGCCCTTTGGGGCATGTGTTCTCCCCAAGCAATAGTAGTCATCTGTCTTGATTACGTTTCCTTATTTGAAAACTCTGCGCTCGCTGAAAAAGTGGATGAAGCTACCTGAAATGAACGTTAATATGTATATTTTTGAAGAATATTTTTTTAGGAAAGCGGGTGCTTTCAACATGAAAGAAAACATATATGCGAAGAAAGAGATCACCTCTGCATGGGGAGTCTACCGTTTCACCCAGATAACTTCTGCGATCGGTGGACCACGGAGTCAGATCAGGAATTCGACAACTACTTTCCGGTAATTCAGAGAAAATCTGTAATCAGCTTCAGCTGAGCGTAGCATTCACGAACAATTATCTGTATTACATAGGACGTAGCACTGATCCCTATGGTCACAACTCTGATAATGAAGAGACAATAGAACAGATATTTTTTTAATGCTTCGCGCCCCGCGATGACAGATTTCCCTTTGAGTGCCGAATGGGCATGATGTCTCAAACTGCACTAACGTTATGTGGCATTTTAGGCCCCATACCTTGCGCTTCAAAGCAGCAGCGGTCATTGGATATATTCTCCCGCTAGCTCTCAGAAATTCGCCTTCTCGGAAAGCTTTAGAAAACGTTCACTCCATGCTACGAAAATCCTGAAATCGCCCATCATCTACCCTATAAACGTAATTACCAGGTTTACTCAATCATTTTGTAGTTAATTTTATTTTTCTTGATTACACTCTCTTCTCGAAGCTTCTGATCCCTTTGCCGCTTCCTATGCAGAGTGGCACGTCTGTATCTTAAGATATAGAGTGTCTCTCTCTCTCTCTTTCTTGCTCAGTTGACGGTCGTAGGTGCAATCGCAGATGCGGCAGCCGTGTTCTTGTAGGAGATAAACGCAAAAAAAATATGCGCGTGTACTTAGATTTAGGCGCACGGTAAACAATCCCATTTGGTAAAAATTATTTCGGAGTCTCCCACTACCGTCGTGCCTCCTAATAACACAGTTTCGGCATGTAAAGCCGCAGGATTTAACTTTTTTACTCGTTCAGTGTCTTCTATTTCTTACCTCTTTTCTAGCTCTACCTAAGCGTCCTTTGCTTAAATCAGCATGACAACTCTCCGTGTTCATGCGGAACTGGAGCACCAGGTTGCGTAGCCGTGGAATACTGCAAGCCGGCTGTAGATGAAACGTCTACGTCAAACTGTCACGGTCATCATGACCGAAGGAATTATTAGGACATTCTAAGAAATACCAGAATTTCTACAGGCAGATTATCTATCATTAAGTCTCAAAGTCACCGGCGTGTACACTGTCAAAATGCCTGAATCCCCAGGGTTAGGCCACAAAGCTACCGCAGCTCTCTGTTCTTCAACTTGCTTCTTGCTTTACTTGTTTCGCCCTACCTACACACGTGTGCTTCAATTCTAATATTGTCGCATAACTCCTGTAATGAGAATTTAGAAACGCGCAGTCGTCGCTGGCACAATTAACGCTAGAACTGCAATAAAGCTTCCATGCGGTGCTTTGCAGAGCAATTAGTGGTGCGGGCGAGTCCATTACGTCTCTACTTCACGTTACATACTTTTGAAGCTCGTACTTACTTTCTTTGTATTTCTGCTTCTTGAATTCACAGTTGACTTTGTTGTTCGTTGGCTGTCTTTTTTGTATTCTTTGCATTACTCCGCTTAGTTTTCTCTTTCCTTCTTGTATTTTGCCATCCCTTCCACGAGATGCACGTCCGATGTACCTTCCAAAGGAAACTGCTCGTACTTAAAACAGATTATTGCGAAGGATTTAAAAAAAAAACATATCGCATCCTATTCTGTTGCCCCTTCTCTCCTTTGCATTTGTGACATGTGATATTCGACATGTTCTGTTGTGCTTACGAGTACAAACGCTTACTCACATGTGCACGTGCAAGTTCACGTGCGCAAATACACGCGCGCAAGGCCGCGTGTATGCCGTTACAGGGTGAAAGTTACAGGGTGTATGCAGTCACAGGGTGTATGCAGTTACAGGGTTACATGCAGTTACAGGGTGAAAAAACACCCTCTCCCTACCTCGATCAGAACGAGTTGGCTCGTCTTGCTCACAGCGTTCTATAAGCACAAAGGAAGAAGATGAAAAAGTTCATTTTCGTATTACACCTTTGCGCGTAATAGAGTTCCGTGCGTGTATGTTCCTGACTGGAGTGTTCATATTACTGCTTGTTCCTTTGTTACACTTCTGCGTCATTCTGGGTAGTACTTAGTTTTTTTACTTGAAGTGATCTGGATGTCCGTGTACCTGGTTGCTATACCTTCTTCGATGTCACCTACAGGATGTTGTCGCTGTGGGGTGGCCCGGCGCACATGGTCTAGGTTTTCGGCGTGGGCCGCTAGGCTTCCCAATCAAGGAGGTCAAAGTGTTCCGATTATGTATGTTTCTCGCATATGCTCGCCACTGAGCAGTTCAAATGCTGAATGACTAACTCTTACAATCTTCTATCTTCTGCAGAATTCTTGCGTGTCCGTGATTACGATGAATATGTTGTAATAGCGAGAGCGATAGTCAATTCCTGCGCTTCCGTAAGGCCTATTGCACGCAGTGTACTCGGGGACATATTATTGTTATTACTATTATTTGTTTTGAACACATATACACAGTTAACAGTAGGGAAAGCGAGGAGCAGGCTGGCAACTGCCACCGGAAGGGCCACCACGCCTGCCTACTCTTCTGAAGGGAAGTGACAGCAACACAGAAAAGGAAGATAGGAAGGAGGGGAGGTAACAGGAAAGGCAGAGCAACAGGTCAAATCTAAAAACTAAAGTAGAACACAGTACAGATCACACACAGTAGGACCGGTCACTGAAGGTCACGCTACGACTGAATGTTGAATGTTCACGCTACAAACGTGAACCTAAGTGAGTTAACTCTAGAAATGTAAGTAGGGCGTGACGGGCATGATCACGTTTAGACGCACAACCACTGGGGTATAAACATTCCTCGAGTGTCACACACCGCAGGCCAAGGAGATGATAGTTTCTCACTAGCGACATGCGCTGCGCACTGAAAGCGAGGCACTCAAATATAAGGTGCTAAAGTGTCTCGCAGCAGCCACAAGGCGTACACAGTAGACTTGCCACACTGCAAATACTGCACAGGTGCACCAAACACCCTCTACTCTTTAGTATGGAGGTGCAGAAACAATCCGAAGCCACCACAAGTACAGCAACATTAAAAAGATCAGTAGAGGCTCCGCTGACATGCCAGGACACTCAACACCAGCTTCGGCTGGCGAACAGGGCCAGGCTGTCGGCAGAGAGTCATGGCTACCTGGAACAAAGAGGCCACCTAAGGTTACACGAGCCTGGTCGTCGCAATGCAGTTTATTCCGTCCGCCCGTCCGTCCGTCCGTCCGTCCGTCCGTCCGTCCGTCCGTCCGTCCGTCCGTCCGTCCATCCATCCGTCCGTCCGTTCGTCCATCCATCCATCCATCCATCCATCCATCCATCCATCCATCCATCCATCCATCCATCCATCCATCCATCCATCCATCCATCCATCCATCCATCCGTCCGTCCGTCCGTCCGTCCGTGCGTCCATCCATCCATCCATCCATCCATCCATCCATCCATCCATCCATCCATCCATCCATCCATCCATCCATCCATCCATCCATCCATCCATCCATCCATCCATCCATCCATCCATCCATCCATCCATCCATCCATCCATCCATCCATCCATCCATCCATCCAGAACGCTGTGAGCACTTTCTCTTGCCTCCTTTACCTCACAACTCATTACAGCCGCACATGCGCACTTCCTAGTCCGGCCTGCAAAGTATGTTTAGCTATAGACTTCCTTTCTTCCCTCACTTCTCCTTCCTTTCCCCTCTCTGTCACTGCATGGCGGGTTGACGGGGCTTCTTTGAACGAGCCGCTGCTCTTCACCGCTTCATATCGCGATGCACATCCCGTGGAGCGAGCGACACCGTCGTGTCGGGCACTGGCACTCGCCGCGCCGCGCCGCTCTGCAGAAGAGGGGAGTGCCATCAGACAACAATGATTGCCTTCACCGTGACAAGCCATGAAAAATACAGCACCCTGATGCTCGGCCCCGGTGCTCGTGTGTCGTCCGGAGGAGAAAGCGGAAGGAATGCGGAATTTGACGCGCCGGACAAAATTTGAGAAGCCATCAACTATGCGAGCGCCTGTACAGCTAGCTTGGTCTAGATACGGTGTGCACGATGACATGCGTGTATATTGGTGCGTGATGGAAGTCGTCTCTTCCCAGCACCTCCTTCACTACCTCGAGAACTTGCGTGAAACCTGGCACACTTACGGCGCCACTTAAAGTGTACGAGGTGTTCCGTTTCTGCTAAAGGCATAGTTGTTACACTGCTGGCATTCCAAAAACGTTGCCTCATTGTACTAGAGATACCGTAAGAAGAAGGAATAAAAGTTACAACGTCAGCTTGTACTGAATTATTTGGAAGCACAGGTGGTCTGAAATACTGCCTCAGAATATTTTAAATGTCATGAAGAAAGAACTCTAACATTTGCTGTCATGTCCCTAAATCAGTAAGGCATTGGATAGTTACTCATATTTAATGTAAAAGATAGTAGATCAGCGTATTCCAGGAGCACAGGAACATTATTGTTCTCGACAACTAGCTGAACGACATAGAGATTGGAATATATTCGATTATCAGATATACTGAAACCAACGCCCAGTTCAGGGAAATGGAGAGGGTGACAGCAGAATTTCGCTACTAGACGAATTAGTGCTTCATTAATTAGTAGTTCGAGAGTGAATTTGTACAGGCAGCACCAATGCACCAGCATGAACAAGTGATTATTGGGGTATCTATGTTCTTCCGTCTGTAAACTTTCGCGTGCGATCAGTGAAAGGCATAAATTACAGCAATTAAACAAGTTATAGTTTCACGCTAACTTGTGCTCCTGGATTGTGCAGTAACAACTGCTAAATTAATGGAATGACAAAGAAGCTGCTACAAATCACTGTGAATCACTCTGAAAAACACTATCAAAACAGCGAAAGTTAGTATTACACATAAATAAGAAGGTCACGAAATACGCATGGTACTCTATGAAGTTTAAGAAATTCAATAGAAAAATTCTTTTTTTTGGAGGGGCAGGGAATGGTCAGAATGAAGAATGTTGCAGGATTATCACTATGTGCTAGAAAACTAGAGTATGTATGTATGTATGTATGTATGTATGTATGTATGTATGTATGTATGTATGTATGTATGTATGTATGTATGTATGTATGTATGTATGTATGTATGCATGCATGCATGCATGCATGCATGCATGCATGCATGCATGTATGTATGTATGTATGTATGTATGCATGCATGTATGTATGTATGTATGCATGCATGCATGCATGCACGTATGTATGTATGTATGTATGTATGTATGTATGTATGTATGTATGTATGTATGTATGTATGTATGTATGTATGTATGTATGTATGTATGTATGTATGTATGTATGTATGTATGTATGTATGTATGTATGTATGTATGTATGTATGTATGTATGCATTCGTCACCGTCTGTCATAATTCCTAGGCGCAAGGATCTTTTCCTGCGGTTAGCCGTCTTCTTACTACCAAAGAAACACTGGAGTACGCTATGGTTATAGGTAGATATTCAGTAGATGTCAACTTTTATGTTCGAAGGCAAAAAATAATTGTCGAACCGGAAGACAACGATGGCAACTTCATTAGTGAGCCATTACTATCATTCGGGAGGCATGCACAATTGAAGATGAGCATACGACGTATAGTCCATTCAATCTCGAATACCGTAGTTTTGTGGCGCCTATTTTTTGCGGTTCAAAAGTGTTACATACTTCCTTTACTCAGTATGACAATGATCAATGTACGATCTCTGATTTACAATTACTGTTAACGTTCGTGAATTATCCATTGTAATTCCAGCTCTCGTTGAACCCGCAACACGTCACAATGAGTACATAAGTATACCAGTTCATAGAATACCATCCATTTATATAAGTCGCAACCAGTGCTCCCCACTGCAAGAAAAACCAAGCAACATTACTTGACCATGATTAGAATAAACAACATCTCTCTACAAGTGAGCAACCGCTATCATGAATGTGTAAAGGCTGTCCACTGTGTTGAAAATAAACGTAACTTCATAATTAAGAGCAACGGCATCTTGCTAAATTTCAATATACTGCACCAGCTCATTAATCTGTGCACCACTTATCAATACCGCGGAAGTGGGCGCACAAAAAGGAGCCGACATATGTTCTTCCTTTACTAATCTCACCATACTAATGCGTTTAGCAGCATATTTTATTCGACAAGAACTAATCACTATAAAATTTTGTAATAGGAGGTGAAGACCTTTGTATTCTATAGACACTTTGTTTATGCTCTAACACATAGAAACCCCTATATTACTTTGCGCATGCGCACGCATGTTCAGTCTGCGCTCAATAAAGCATTAGTTATCTTCGGCAGCACTACACATATGTTCAAAATCTTGTAGCTGGAAATCACCATGCGCTCTTAGAAGCACACTCTCTCGCAGCAACTGTTCTCCGAATAGGTAAAGGATGGTAATCCAGCACAGGAAAATGTATTGCCTGAAACTATGTATATGAACACCAAGGACCGCACCAGGACTAATCGTAGTATAAAATAAGTGTCATTCGACAGCATGGCAGCACCACAGTGTACAATCTTCTTACGATTAATCCCAGACGTTATTGTAAAGGGATGTGAGATAGTTCAGTGAAAACGTGCACAATTGAAAAACAAAGTTAATGGCTAAGCACTTGTCTACTGACTTTTTGAACTTGCCTTACGTAGATTTATATGACCGTGGACATTGACCACGAAAGATGGATATTTACAGTTCGGTAAAGCATAAGCGCGGTGCGCGTCGAACACCATATGTTCCATGCGTTTCCCTGATATACAGGCTTCACCAAACAAAAAAAGAAAGCAGCTCACATGTGAGAACAAGGAGAGAGGCACAGTTGACACCACAGAACTGACTTACAACGAATGTTCAGTGCTCTGATGTCCTCTTGCCTAGGCACCAGATTCCATATGTGCGCTGTTCTTCGTTCGTCAAAGGTTCTCCATAAAGGCCAAATAACGAATCCTCTGGTGTACAGTTCCTCCAAATGGGACGGTGAGGTTCATTTCGTCTTGGACTCCAACACACCAAATATAGCGAGACGATTGCACGAGCTCATGGTGGACACTGGTGTGATGGCCGATCTGCTGGCGTTTGATTGTTAGGAACACAGACTCAAAATACTGGGTGTGTCTCCCGGGCAGACATGCCAGGACACATGAGCCCAGTGATGACGATTTGCCCGCGGCTCCGTCACAGAGTGACGCTGCTTTCATTCATCTCGTGCTCTGTGCCTCCTCCAACAACCAGCTCAGCAGCCTGACCTCTGTGTCCACCGAGGAATAATGGTCCCCGACCGCTCTGAGTAGCCTGCGTCCGAGTTGCGGAGTTTATCCTATTGCAAGTAAGAGTGCAGTTGGTATTCCATGAAAAAGGTTATGAGAAGAACGCAAATTGACACTGGAAATAACAGTAGTCATGTTTATTTGTATTTCTTTTCTCTTGACATGATTTCTAGTTACTGCAATCTAGTCTTTTCTTCTAGCATCTCCCCATTGATATCGTCCGCGCGCGGGTGCGCCTTTGTATAGTGCATTTTGGCCTTGTTTGCGTTGATCAATCAAAGCGTTCTTATTACTTCTGCTACCACTTCTGTTCGCCTTCACCCACCCATGTTGCTTTTTGCCTCCTCCTTTCCTGTATGTCGGTTTCGTGCTGGCGGCTGACGTAGGACGACATGTTATTGCGCTGCCTGTCGCTCCCGTTGGCATTCGGCAGCTCCTCGGTTCTTCATGTTGTAGTTTTTGATGTTGCTTCACGCATTGCTGTCGCAATTGTGCTGTGCTTGAAGAAACAAAAATAGAATTGCAACCGTGCGTCTCGCGAATGGTGAGGGCTTTCGGCAACAAATCATTGCTAGGAATTCCTTTAGTCGCTCGGAATGTGCACCTCGTTGTGCAACAGATAAGAGGTGACGGGCGCAGACAAGCACTTCAGCCCTCCATTTCAGCAGTCCTTGTTACTGCCGTGTTGGTTATTCCGGTTCGACATCGCTATGTGGAATTTCTACAGAAAGTTTATTTAACTTCACAGTAAATTGTAACATGACTTACATAAACAAATTCGGGAACAACGTTACTATACAAGATTACAACATACACTGGCTGACAGCACCGCGAGTTGGTTCTTGTTATATTCAAAGTACATCATCATTCCGTTTAAATTGAGTACAGTCTACACTGGCTCAAATTGTGTCCTGCCAGTTCTCCACGGTATTTTCAGTGTCACCTTGTGACACCAACATATGTTCACAGCATGTTTGCGTGACTACATCGTAAAAGCAGCGCATGGGCGTTTATTCGATATACGCATCACTGGAGTTGTTAGGCTAAGGATTTTTACCAACCTTCACTCGTTGAAAACTCCCAATCAACGTAGGTGTTCTGCGACGAGCGCATTTATTTGTTTTCCATTCTCTGACGAACAGAAAGTTCGAGTTTATTAGGAAAGCCATCCCCATGCAGGATAGTCAGCGAGTTTGTAAATTTAAAGCTAGCATTACAATATATTCAGTCACTACTGATTCACGTGGGAAATCGTAGAACTCAACCAACACTTGAAAAGGAAATAGGCCACCATATTTTTTTTTCTTTCATGGTTACGTGGCCTTTTCGGGATCACTGGAAATAATGACGAAGACAAGGCTGCTCTAAGATGACATGAAGAAAACCACTGCGTCTCGATTCAACTCTCTAGAACAGATGCGACAGAGGCCACGAGGCAGCCTCACTATTTGGCATGTAGACTCTCGTAAACCGGGTCGAATACCACACATGAGGCGTGCCAGAATGCGTAATATAATCCCTTTACGGCCACTCTTGCCTCCAATCAAACAGTGGAGACGCGAGGAATCTCCGCTGCGTGTCACTTGTGGTTGGAAGCTGCCCTCAGGAGAGCTTATTCTGCACTAATTGCAATGGGTGACCTTGCTGTATATACGTATCAGCGGCGGCCAAAACTAGTACAGACCAGAAAGATCTCCGCGGCTACCCGATGCGTCACGGCTTCTCCAAACAACATCTCTGACGTCGTTGCAGCGTTGTATAGCCCAGAAGACAGACGCCCCAGAACGTGGATTTATCCTGATTCTTCTGCTTTTCTCTTCGAACCAGGGTGAGTCAAATCCCGACGTGTTAAGACGGATGGGATCGTCGGAATCTTCGATGGCAGCAAATTTTACTCGTGTATATTACAGTGATGAACCTTTTTCGCAAGCCTGACGTAAACAAACTGCATGCCATCGCTACGGCATTATTATTCTGCAAAGTTCTACACTAGGCAGTTTAATTCGTACCGTCACTTATTACTTAATTATTTCTGTCTAGTTCAATGTATCAATATATCAAATGTTCAATGTGTCAAATGTTCAATGTGTCTGTTCAAAGTGTCAATATATCTCTTTGTATATACAAGTTATCAAAGAAAGGCCATGTGGAATTTCGCTATTCCTTAGCCTTTTAGATAATAACTTCATAGTCATCAGGGACAACATTGGTGGAGATGAGTGTAGTCGCTGTATTAAATTCTGCCCTGTATGCCTTCAAAAGCGTACGCATTTTTATGTCTTACTCATGTCCTACGAACGCTACAAAAATACACATGATTAGCTGAATGAATTGCATGGTCATGAAGGGCTTCGGCGTGGTTGTAGCCCTCTTGGGCGAATGGCGGCACCTTTATATAACCGCAGGACGCTTGTAACGCTATACAGGCTAAATTACACTGCAGACATGCAGTTTGCTTTCGCGGTCTTTAATATATGTGCACCCTCGTGAATTTACGGAGAAGCAACGACTCTAAACTGCCTGCCTCCTCAAAGAGGCAAGCTCATGAATTTGCTAAAAATGTGGCCTTTTCGCTTTGCGATGTAGTTGTTACCGGTCTACCTTTTTCTTTCGCTTGCATAATGCATAGCAGAGGCCTACTCAGAACTGCAAATACCATTTTTATCCACGTTCTATACTTTATCCAATGCACATTCTGCTCGCTGCCAGCGTCATCTTGCAAAAGTGTTAGACATCCAGTCTCGGAAACACTAGGCCCCTCCCAAGGGAGCAGTACCTTCATTCAAATGAAATGAACTCTTGTTTTGTCTTATTCTAGCTGTGCAGAAAACACTTCGTTTCGGGAATATATATATATATATATATATATATATATATATATATATATATATATATATATATATATATATATATATATATATATATATATGTATATATATATATATATATATATATATATATATATGTATATATATATATGTGTGTGTATATATATAGTGTGTATGTGTGTGTGTGTCTTGTTTTCATGCCTTTCAAGTGTCCATATTCCCTCTTTATGTCTTGAGTTTGTAAATTTTTGACGAAGTGGTCCTCGTTATTCATATGTTTGGCGTCACAACAGTGACGGGAGCAAGCAGAACTCAAGAAACGAAGACATCCGTCTTATGTGCAACTGATGATTATTGTTTTTTTTTTTATTTCTCTCTCAATGCTGTGTTCAAGTCACTGCTCGTACTTGCAAAGAGATTCAATATTTGCCTTATTTGTGCACTATTAGGATAGGAATGCTTGTGTTCGGTATGTTTCTTTCAAGCGCATCTCTTTTGTACGACAGGTTTTAAACAAACCAAAGCCTCGGTATTATAAATACTGTCAATGTGGTGTTTTCAATAGCTACTGCAATTTATCTAAATGCAGTAGCTGCGACATGTACAATTTGTGGCTAAAGCAGCTCGAAGCCAAGTTGTATTTATATGTATCTAAACGACCATTATAACTAGTCTTCATAAATTGCCAAATCATCGCAATCAAGGTTATTCTTGGCAGCCGTCAAGGGTTTATTGTCCTGTTTGTCTGGAATGCTGGAATCTGTCTCTGAATAAAACATTGGGCAGAACAGGATATTAATGGCGCTAAAGAAATGCATCGCCGCAGAAATGAGCGGCGCATAAAATTCAATTTACCTGTGACTCAGCTTTCTCCTTGGCATATTTTCAATGGCAGACTGCAATATTCTACTTTGTTTTTGTACCACTCTAAGCCCTGTCGAACCTACCACTGACGCGGTGGCAGACTCGCATCAAAACGCGACAAAGCAAGCGTAAACTCAGCGTCGGCACGTCGCCAGAACAATCTTCGCGATGGTTGAATAAACCCGAAACCTGGCACGCGGAGTGCGCGCCGAGCTCAGTCAAGGAAAGGGAGGCACGGCGGCATCGCCAAGTGTTGTCGGGGAGGACGCTGGAAGTGCCACTTGCTAGGCTTACTGAAACGGCAGCCAGCGGCCGGCTCCGTGTTATTCGCAATGGCGACCAGTGCCGCATCTTATCCGCATGAGTCACAGGTTGAGAACTCCGAGTCTCTCGCCCCGTCGGTGGTTGGTTTTTTACGCGTTCGCGAGACACCTACGACGCGAAGGAGGATGAAGAAGAAGAGCGGTGGGGGCAAGCGTCGTCATTTCCAGATGACAGCACTCCCCCGGATTCCCGCACCGCGGCTCGGAGCGAAATTCTGCGCTTTCTCTCTCACTCCAAGCCCCCTCTATATCGGCGGCATACGTATTCGCAAGTCACTGCGCTGAAAGCTACACGCTCGTAATACCGTCGTCTGTCTCCACGATATCGCTGTATTTCCTTTCGCCGCCGCGTGGGTCTTCTTCGTGGCCGTTTTGCCAACTTTGGGTGTGCGGAGACCACTGGCAAAGTGGCGCGAATTAGATTGCCGCCAGCCGTAAAGCTCAGCCAACCCTAAATGGAAGGCGAGCGAACACGGTGCTGCACGTAGGGTAAGCGCAAACACATACATCGCTGCCGCCGCTTCGTGCGTGAAAAAGAAAACAAATGCGGGAGAAGCAAAAAAAGGAAGTAACAGCGCGGGTGCAGCAGCGAAAAGCGAGCCGTGGCGTGCTGCACCATCTACGCAACGCCCCGCTGCTACAGAGAGCTCTCGAAAAGACTGAAAGACGGGGAACCCTCTCTCCCCTGTTCCTTTCTTTTCTGAAACACCAATGCTTTATCCTTTCTTCTCTTCTCGTTTACAGTGTTACTCTATGTGCCGGTCGTTTCTTTTACTTCTTCTCTCTCCTCTTCAAGCCGAGGCTCATCTCTAGCCACTCGAAGACAAGACGCCTCGCGTTGGGGAGAGTGCTTCGAGGGCTCGTCGCGAAGAGGCTCTCCCGAGGCCCTACCTCCGTTCTCCTTTCGCTTCTTGCTTCGCCGTCCCATTTTTCCAAGCGTGCCCTATGAGACCAAGAAAGAATGCGGTGTCACAAGTCCTTGATGCACTTCTTAAACGTTTTGAAGATAAATTTGCAACAATAATTAAGCGGCCCCAAACTAGTTTTATGCCAGCACAGATATTACACATGACCTCTCCGATTTTCATTCAGGAGCCTCTCTCTTTCCCATATGTTTGCGTTCGCATGTCATTGCACCAGGACTGTCATCAGAAGACCCATCAATTAAGCTTGTAACACTAAGGCACTGGTGGCACAATACCATTATCACCTGTAGTGTTAAATCATGATCACGCTTAGAACGCGGTTGCTTCTTCATCTCTACAGTTGTTCACTTTTAGTTATGAATGTACGTGCCATTATCAGAGAAGTAAGCAACTAAGGGTGTAAATAATACAAATAACCCTAACCACCACGGTGACGAAGTGGCTATAACGTTATCCTGCTTAAGAGGAGGTCACAGTTTCAATATGTATCCGAGGCTGCCACATACGACTGTTGGCGGAATGCAGAATCATTCGTTTTGTCAGATTTCGTGGCAGGCTAACGAATCTCTGGTGGTCGAAATTATGCGGCACTCCTGGACGATGTCGTTTTTCTTCTAGTCACTCGGGGCTTGGGGACGTTAAACACATCACTCGAATATTAATGTGACCGCGTTCTTATACTTAGCAGTAAAAGTAATGTCACCACCACTTAGAGGGAACAACTTTCCTCGTTCGTTCTTGTTTGACTGTGAAATGTGCGATATAAAAATCAGGCTCTCGCTTCGAATGCGCGCTATTGCAAGATTAGAATCAATTTTAACGTTGAAGTTCTTGCTGCATTTCTGAACACAAATTCTAAAAGGCGTCAAAATTTGTTTATATCTGCACTCCAGAGGTTAACCTTTAAATTTCTCTCCGCTTTTGGCATCCGGTGTTCACGCGTAACAACATGAAAAACTTATCTTGACGTTGCCATGTTTCATCCCTCTCCTTCCTTTTTTTCGTCTTACTGTTTCTTTTTTTGTATTGCTTTTGTACGCCTTCAGTAGGCCTTTTAGCTACATGTCTCTGTTTCATCCACACTTCCCTGAAGCCAGCTGGGCACGACGCGCTAGTCGCCGCTATATGCCCGCACAAAAAGCGATATGGGCGCTGCCGGTAGCTATGGGCAACACGTGTGCCCAAGCGGCTGCCGAAGGTGACCACGACGTAACTCGTTTTGAAGGCCCAACCGGTCGTTTTCTCGAAATACACGATCAATACTGCCCGGCGGCGAATGGAAGAAAGGGTCGAAGGATAATATCAAGAACAAAGAAGAAAAGAAAACATCAGCGCCTGACTTGGCCAATAGGGCGTGAATTCCGGTTCCCTTGTTTCCACGTTATAGCGCACCACGAAGCCATCTGCTTCAGTCGGGTGGCGGCTCGCGTATCCGATAGCGTGATCGGTCCGGTCCGTTCGATCCTCCCACCTTCCCACTCTCGTCTTTTGTGACTTCCTCCCACAGCCTGGCAAAGCTTATTTTTCGTTGCTTAGACAACAGCTATATGTAATTCAAGAGCCAACCGCCTGCCTACACTTCGCCCTCCCCCCCTCTTCCCCTCCATACACCCAACCTTACAACAAAGCCCTTCGGGCGTGGTTTCGATACTGCAGTGAGTGATGAATGCAGGGGCTAAACGAAAAGAAGGGTGAACCGTTGGAGTTTCCCTTCTTGACGAGCACGCCCGCGCACTCGGCCGCAGTCGAACAGTCGAGGCTTCTGGTGCTGTAGTTTGAGCGAAGTGCGCTGCTGTCTGAAGAACGTCTTGCTGCTTGCTCGGCTGTTGTCTCTTCTCGCTTGACCGACGTCGAATTGGGACGCACGTGAAAGGCACACACAAGAAGAAGGCACCAACGTGCCTTGTACTAGGTCTCCATAGAGCGCAAAGAAAGTGGCTCGGAGGTGTGGTAGCGACAGAAGTGGGCGAGCTGATGGTTGAAAGGGGTAAGCAGAAAAGTGAGAAGGAGTTTGTCAGGTCAGCACAATGGGAAGTAAAAGCTGGCCAGCGACAGTATACTAAGAAGTCATTTCGAAAGGTCATGGCTGAGCGGCAGTATCGCGTTTCGCTTTTCTGGCACTTTTACTGAATTTATGACTTCTGTCCATCCTTCTACGTAAGATGAATCTGTTGGGAAGTCTCTCTCACAATCAGCTGTCCGAAAACTCTCTATAGGTCCCCTGCTACGCTCGCTTTCTTTTCCTGTTTCTTTTTTTGTTCTTTGTTTTCATTTTTTTTAATTATAGTGCTTGCACTATTGAAAGTATGGCATCTTTGTCAACTGCCAAACTTTACCTAAACGTAGCAGCAATTTTGATGATACTTATAATGTCGTTTTCTATGGCGCAAGGGCAAGCTATGGCAAAAGAACGCCAGGCACGTCAGTTTTCAATGGCGGATTAACTACACGGTCACCTGTTTTTTTTTTCTTCGATGCAATATGCAAAGTACCATAATACACTTGCGTCTGCGACAGGCCACTGAAATTACTGTTCCTAAATCATTTGTTCTCCTCACGAACAATGCTACCTCTAGAATCCACAATAGTGCCGAACTGAATTATCAGGGAAAACAACATTAAAACAATATTACGTAATTTAATATCTCGATTTCTCGCTAACCGGGCATTTAATTCCCGCTCACCCCGATGAGTTCATCCAGACCTGCAAAAGAAGCATTACCGTTGTTGCGCTTCCTTCAATATGTATAAAACCTAACACAACAGCCGACAACAAAGTTTGTGATTGCACGCGTAATGCGTGACTGCCTAAAAGCTCCGCATGCACTGCCACGCGAACCAGCGTTGCACTTAGTTGTCCCTCGGCGTAGGCCACGCGTAAAAGCTGCCGCACGCACGCAAGTCGAGCGAAAGTGCGCGCATACGCGTCGCGCGGGCGGAAGCCCTGCACGGAAGAGAGCTCGCCGCCGCGGCCCCCGCTCCGATCTGCAGACTTCCCCACCGGCTAATGTCTGGGGCAGGATCGCGAGTGTGACTCTACGGCAAACGCCGCCGCTTTCGTGACCGCCGGCGCAGAAACCAGCCTTAGTCGAGCGAACGACAGGGACCGAGCCATCGATCACGTATATACGCGCTGACTTTTACGCGCATATATACCCTATGCCGTGCAGCAGGCGCGCCGACCCGGGTCCATAGACAGGGAGAGCGGATATTGGCCGAACGTGCTTACACTTCGTCGCAGCAATACCGTGCAGCGATATCAAGGAAGAGCTTGGCGCCTGCCAGACGGAGTTCAATATGATGAAGCTGTTAGTGCTCGATGATAGAACGGTATGGCACTGGATAGTGCCTCTTGGCAAACCCATAACGTCATTTGAGTTGATGATTTTCTCACAAATTCATTTTTTGGCGTTTCCTTATTCGGCAAGCAGGATATGAGCGTCTGCCGAAAGCCATCCTTACAGAACCCACCGTCTACAAAATTATTGGACTTAGTTCCTACAAGAACTTCCGTTTACAGAGTCTATATGGTGAATGTAAACGTTGAATCGTCAAAGCTCACATGAGCCGTCGCCAAGCAAGTTGTTCTCTAAGTGGTATCTCCTGTTCTGACAAATGAAAGGAAAATATTCGTAGTCAAAGCAACCCGTAAAATCTCTAGCACTCCTGGACTTTACGTTAATATGATGGCACAATTTCACAGGCATCGTAGACTGTCAACTAAGCTATGACTTTGCACATTTGAAACTATGCCGTGCAATCAGTTCTTAAGTTTTACAGAATTTTTAAATGTTACCTGTAGCAGATAGTATAATTCTAGTCTTTGAGCTCTATTAATCAGAGAGAGGGACATTTTTGCACGCGAGATTGAAACACACATTCAACTTATAAAAATATCCCAAACAGCTTCCTAATTATTTCATGGCACATAACGCAATCTGCGAATTGTAGCCGGTTACCTGGCAAGGTATATACAGTTAGAATTAATTTTCAGTATGACACCAGTTTCGGCATTATCATTGCCAAAGCGTGGCAGGGATTACATGGGCGTTCCAAATACTTTCGTGCTTCAATGCCTAAAATAAAATAAGTGCAATAACAGTGCATTTTTCTCCGCTTGTTTGATGGCAAATATCTAAAAAACTTGCCATCCTCAAGATATGTTCTAACTGGCTATGCCGCATAAACTCATTGGTAACAGTAAGTCAATTTCGATATGTACCGTAAAGTAATTATAAGAAGGTAATCAAGGAATGTGAGTTAGTTAGATGATGGTGTGTTTAGATTTCTCGCGCATGTTGTCCGCTTTTTCAAAAGTTCCCCTCAAGGAATTTATTTATGCTATCCGCCACCGGTGATTCTTAAAGAGACCGTAAAGCTTAATAATGGTCACACCGTATATCCATGTCTTCACAGGAGGATAAGAAAATTCGGCATAGGTAATGTATACCATAAGGTGCGTATTGCCAGTGAATATCGCGTGCCATTCTCATTTTATTGGAGCAAGACGCTGCGTCGTATTAACGAGACAATACACGGTCGCACGCTACTGCTGATCACGTAGCCCAACGCGTTTCGCTCATTTCTTACCCGCCCTCCTTGCCAATGCTTCGTTTTCATGGCCTTGCGTGACTTCCGTCCACGGCCACGCAATCACGGCTTGGTATTGTTTTTAGCCACGAGGAACGACGTGGGATGGATCCTTAAAGGAGCAATTAACCACGTTGACGTGCAAAGGAAAAAAATATAAGTGAAATATAGAAAACTCGAACAGTCTGGCGCTCTCCTATATGTTTCTCTTCTTTTTTTGGGGGGGAGGGGGGTCTTTTTAGAGATTTCTTCAATGTTTTTTAAATTTTTCTTGTCGTTTATTGTCCGAAATAAAGCGACGCGGTTGCTATGGCAACCGCGTCGCCAAGCAATTGCTATGGCGAAAGTTGGGCTACACCGAAGCCACCCACCTGACTAACGTACGTTAACCGCACAATATGTCGGTGTGGGACTTTGTCGAAGACATCAAATTGTACATGTACATATAACGGGCATGCTCTTCACACGTTATATGCTGCAGGGCAAACTTTCCAGCTAAAAATTAGAAAGATACGCTACGGCGATTAACTATTCGTAATACGGAATTATGTAAGGAAGCGCTTACTGAAAACAATGGCGCATTAGTCTACAAGCATGACAAACTTTAAGTACTTTTGTTGTCGCATTAAGCATGACCAGGAACATTTGCATACGACCTCACAGACCATACTAAGAAAAATGATTCTTCTCTAAGGAATCCCTATTCAGTAAAGTGAAATGTAGCTCCGACGCACTTATCTAGACGGCACTTTTATATATTTCTCATTCATTTAGATGTGACCATGTACCATCATTCATAATGCAGTGCACCTTATAACGTGGCATAAAATTTTTCACTTTTAGGAGATAAATCTCGAGATGCTATAACGAAACTGCGTGCTACTGTGAAAAACAGAAGGTCTGCTATTATTATAGCTGTCGGTCGTATAATTTATGCGACTGCCAGGCTGATGGGGCCATATTAAAAAAAAAGGAAGCTCCTTATTCCAAATTCGTTCACTGACATTTCTAAGCGCCATAATCGCTGATTACTGCTTATCAATGGCGAGGTCCTGTTTTTTGCTTCCCGTCGCTTGCGGATATAAACACCCTGGTTCTGGAGGATAAGAGTGCTCTTTCGAAGGCTGCTCTACTTTATCTCCCTTAGAAGTAAGCCGCCAAATGAAACTGGCAGGGCATTTTCAATCAAAAGGGAAGTTCACAATTCACGTGGTTTGCATATTCATCTCCACACATTTATAGCAAAGACAATTATGGAAAGTCTTTAGCGCGAGCAATGAATCATCGTATATTTAACTTCATTTGCGATAGTTCATGAATATACGAAGTAGCACAGTAGGTAGCACGTTCATATATATATATATATATATATAATCATGGTTTCCGTGGCATCCTCGAAAGACTCGATAATTCACCCAGATTATACGATTATACTTCAGCGAAATGAGGGCCATATAACTGTTGATGTGTGGGCACATATTGAATAGTGTGGGTTAATTTGGGACTAAATGAAAATAGCTAAGCCCCCATTTTTCCGCCATCTTAGCGGCGGTATATGAAATGCTTACAAAGCGTACCCGCAGCTCTGCGAGAACCACTAGTGGCAGTGATTTCACATCTGGAAAGAATAGGGGATTGTCGTGTATGGAAAGCTTTAAATGCTTATATATAAAGTTAAATATTGTGTTTGACCATTATTACTGAACAATAAGTATTTCCTGTAGTTGCATACATTATGCGGGACGCGTAATTGGCTCACCCAGTTATCCGCAACGCTTCCCGCGGTCCTGTGCCGACACCTTGAGTCCACAGTTGGTGGAAGTGGCAAAGTAGGGGTGGGCAGGGTGGGGGACATGTTAAGTGTATTTGTGCGTCCAAATAACTTTGACGATTCTGGTTTAGTAATGAGCTGAGAAAATAATTACAGCACTCTCGTTTTCGTCCTGTTTCCATGCGTTATAGGGGGCGCCCACGGTCATATCATCATCATCATCATCATCATCATCATCATTCGCTGATGCTGATGATGATGATGGTACCCCACGGTACCCCACGGTGATGTAAACGAGTCACTTTGTTAATATTTTGGAAAAATAGGGAGTACGTTCGGAGTGATGTGTAGGCAGAGTTAAAAGTTAAATTATATTCTGGTGTAATAGATGCCGAAACCATGGTGTGATCATGAGACACGCCACCGCGGGAAACTTCGCATGTGCATGCGAATTTACATGTGTGGGCGAACTACATATAAAATTTAATTAGGCAAATGCACGAACGCATTATATATTGGGACAATTTTAAACCAGTGAGTAATATGCGGCGAACGCTTTAGTGTGCGTGATGGAAATATGATCATCACAAACTTTAAATGCAATCGGTCAAAAAGAACTTCACCGGAAATTGGCGTGTAACTCGACGAGGTCGAACAAGTCCGCAGTCTGTTTGTTATGCATTCAATGTGAGTCTCACGTTCATAATTCTGTTTCGTAACGTTAGCGTGAACAAAGTTACTTTCGCTGCACGCTATTCATTCCCTTTGCGATGGAATGAATTTTTGCAATAGGGGCAGGAAAAGGGTTTGATATGTGTCGGCGTGTGCCTTCCCAGCGTAAATCGCGATCAGCCCCAATCACGAGAAAAGGAGTTTGCGTGTAGCAATTCATTGCAAAACACAAAGGGAACGCTGGCAACTTCTTTCGGGGAGGAAATTGCTTCTAACATATGCGCTGCCTTTGTGAGGGTTCTCGGACTTCAAAAGCACGTTCAACCTTGTTCGGCGCAAACAATATAGACTAAATTCGTCAGGGAGTACGCGAACCATCGAATATAAACGTAAATCTATTTGGCAGGCGCTACATCTACGGGTTGTCAAAACTCTATTGTTCTTATACAATTAAGGGCACCTCAAATGTTTGGGAAATGTGTCGACAGAACCGGCGGTTATCTATTCGGGGTTTCTCTTGCAATTCAATCTGTTTTTGTATGTCTGTCCTTCATTGTTCCTTCACACAATGGAACAAGGAGCAAAGTGAACGTTATTGAATATTCGTTCTTCTTTCTGTGGGTGCTCTTTACCGGTGCAACTATTTTCACTTTTCTTTATATTCACGTCCTTTATTCTTTCGTTTATTATATTTTTTCTATGGACCTTTGTTTCTTCTAGAGCAGGCAGACGCGGTGCCCCTTTTTATGGCGTTTGCAGCTAGCTCTTGTGTCTTCTTTCTGTGACCATGTTGGTTTATATTATTATTATTATTATTATTGTTGTTGTTGTTGTTGTTGTTGTTGTTGTTGTTGTTGTTGTTGTTGTTGTTGTTGTTGTTGTTTTTGTTTTTGTTTTTGTTTTTGTTTTTGTTTTTGTTTTTGTTTTTGTTGTTGTTGTTGTTGTTGTTGTTGTTGTTGTTGTTGTTGTTGTTGTTGTTGTTGTTGTTGTTGTTGTTGTTGTTCACTGAAAGCAAAGGGAGGTGGGGTCCTGATTACGATCAATCAATCATTGAGATCCCTTCGGCGTCCTGAGTGAGAATGTGCAGCCGAATGCGTCTGGGCGGATATTTTTGGTGCTGGTAGTAATAGGCTATTAGTAGGGAATTTCTATGTTGCGCCTGATATGAATATTGAGCTTTACATGACTGTTCTAGCCACTATCAAAAACTTTAGATCGGCCATAAAATATTCATAATTGGTGATTTTAATACTTTTGGAATTTTCTGGCAAACTGGTGAAATTTCAGCCCGTTCTTTGTACTTATCTGCCAAGTGTAACTCGGTACTTGATTTTATATCTTTCACATCGCTGTGTCAATTTAACATTGTCCCGAACTCTTGTGGCTTTGTACTAGACCTATATGCCTTACCAACGCAGAAGCTGTGACGGCGTCCTGTGGTGATTTTCCCCTTATTAAGCAAGATAAATACCATCCCCCACTTCATATTTCATTAGAATCCGCGATGCCTAGCAGCATGAGATTAAAGAATACAGCAACACCTCGGTCTTTTAATTGCTCAAGCAAAGATTACGTGGGTCTTTACCACTATCTTAATAATGCGAATTGGTCTTCAGTAGCAGAACTAAGAGATGCTAACGAGCAAGTCACGGCATTCACGAATCTTATTAACGATGGAATGATGAACTTTATACGACTAAAAGGTGCTAAGAACTCTAAATGTCCCCGCTGGTTTTCTGCTGAACTGAAAACAGCTTTGAAGCCTAAAGACCGTGCTCACAGGAAGGCACAGCGTACAAATCGGGAACACTCGCATTGATATGTTAAAATGTACATGGCACTCTCTAAACGTCTTTACAAGTGTGATCTTTCCATCTGTATTGCACGGGTGGAAACTAATACTTCTACAATAACAAAATATTTCTAGAGGCACGTTCGTGAATAGTCATTCAACAATACAAAACAAGATATCTCTCTACTTAGCGGCGACAGCCAACTTGTTCCAGATGTGGCGGGCGCCTTCGCCCGATACTTCGGGTCTGAGTACGTTACAGGGTACCGTAACCGAGTTAGTCAGCTTCCTAATTAAGTTTTCCTGGATTCACGTCTACCCCATCTCAGAAGAACTTGTCTTTAAGGGCATGAAATGTTTAAAACCGTGTTTTTGTGTGGTCCTCATGACATTACACCTGCTTTAAGAGGCTTTAAGAGGTTCCAGTGGTTACTTGTATTTTTTAATTCTGCCTTAAAGACGAACGAATTCCCAAAAGCTTGGAAAACAGCGCGGGTTGTTCCTATCATTAGGTCAGGGCTGAAAACTGCTGCGAGTAACTATAGGCCTATTTCTCTCCGCACTCTGCACTCAATAATTTCATTCTTTATCCAACCATCATTCCTCAGAAGCATGGGTTCATATTGGGACGCTCTACAACTACCAGCCTCGTTAGCTTCATGATGCATGCCTCTCAAGCAGTGTTTAAGGACCACTCGATGTCATTTAATTTGACCTCAGTAAGGTGTTTGATGTTGTGTGCCACAAAATACTCCTTCAAAAGTTGACACAACTTGACCTGCACCACTCTGTCACATCGCTGATACGAAGCTGCACCAACGCAACCGGTACTGCTGCGTTAGCATAAACGGTCAGTCATCATAACTTTATGCCGTTACAAGTGGAGTTCCTCAAGGGTCCGTCCTGGACCCTCTTTTTTCGCTATTTCTTAACGACGTTTTGGCAGTCATTCAAAACTGTTCAATTTTGTTATATGCAGTTGTCGCGAAACTTTTCAGAGTGCCATAAAATGTTAATGATCGCGCCGCTCTTTAGAATGACACTGCGAATTTTGCTTCATGGTACACTGGAAACAAGCTCGTCATAAATGCATCAAAACAAAAGTTGTAAGCTTCACGCGGAAGACAAGCAGGACTTTATTTCCCAATAGCGTTAAAGATATTCTCGCACCAAGAGCTCAGGCAATAAAGGGCTTTTGAGTCCAATTCGATAGCGCTCTGAGTTTCTCGTCCCACGGTCAACACACGAGGCAGCATGCACTTCGAACGCTCGGCATGGTATGTCGGGTGACGAGAGACTTCAAACAAGCTGGAACATTTGTAACCCTATATAATAGCGTATGCCTTGCAGTTCTTGAGTACGCCTCCGTAATTTGAGATGTCACTTGCAGGTCAAATGCTGAACTTCTCGAAAGTGTACAAAAAACGTTCGCATCTATATTTAAACATCAATTCTGTCAAAAGCCTTCCATCTCCATAGAGCTAACACACTCACGTTATTCTCACAAGTCGGATGTTCTTTTTCTCCACATTTTATTACATGGAAAAATTTGCTGCCCGCACTTGATTTCTAGTGTGCGCTTTTGGATTCCGCAGAAAGGCACAAGGAAACAGCGCGCCTTTCAGCCTTCAGATTTTTGTGACCCTCTATCTCGGGTGCAGGGGATATACAATGCCCATTCAGAGTGCCTGGATATCTTCATGCCTAATTTGAATACTTTCCTGAAAGGAATTGCATAGGAATTTCAGTAACTGAACAAAAAAATACCTAATATCTGTCGTGTGTTCTGTCATTGTGTAATCCTTTTTCTGATGAAATTACTCTTTTCTTTTATGTGTGCGCGCGTGTGTATGTGTCTGTGGGCGTGCACTGTTTTCCTGTGCATTGTTTGGCCGAGTGCGCCAGCACCAATACCCTCAAGGTTGTCCTTGCAGGCACTTTAATAAGCAACTTTGGCTATTATTATTATTATTATTATTATTATTATTATTATTATTATTATTATTATTATTATTATTATTATTATTATTATTATTATTATTATTATTATTATTATTATTATTATTATTATTATCACTATTTTTTTTCCTCGTATCGGGATTTGTGGACGTTTGTAAGTACACGTGCCCGAGGCCTGCGCGTAATGAGGCCTCATTATACCTGTCCTTTCACGCGATAATACGGCGCTGGAGCTCTCCGACAGCACTAGTGACACTGCGAAAAAGAGGCAGAGAGCGAAAACGTTACTCTGTGTATATGCACATACGCCCGAGACGACCACCCCACTTCCTCGTGGTTAGAACCCGATCCTTTGTGCGGCACCGCAAGTGAGGCGTTGTTTGCCCAAGTGAGCGGAAGACGGCGTCAACTCTGTTTGCCTTGAACACACGAGCTCCTCAGGGGAGTTCCATTAGATGCTCTTTAGGCGAGCACAAAGTGTGTGTGGCCCTCGGTGGGAACGGAGCCCTCATCTGACCACATCACGGGCGGCTGGTCCCTGCGGTGTGAGCGCCTCTTTGGCGTAGGCTCAGTGAGAGTCTAGAGAACCGAAAACATGGTCTTTTTTTTTTGCGGGAGTACTTTTTCTACGGCCTCAAAGTTTATTTAGGGAAAAAACATACAGCTTTTCATGATCCAGATACGCGATTCACGGGCCCCTATTCTGTAGTTATCCTTGCGACATATCTGATTTCTAGCTTGCAACTTCTCGTGTGATTTTATATCTGCCTTCCTGCTTTTTTTTTCTTTTGGCGCTGAACAAACGAATGCTTCATGAAAAAGAAAGAACCCGTCTGGAAATGGAAGTTTTAAGTACGACCAAACATGCTGCTCAGGGACGCCTCCGATTCAAAATTTTTGCTGGGTAGCTTTCTCAAAACATTCATTCTCGTACGTGTTCATTTTTGGTCTCATTCGGTGAATGCGTTGTTTTAGCAATTTCATTTCAATCCTCGTTCGGCACGTTTCCATCTTCTTTCGTTGACATGATTTCTGTATTTTTCTTCTTTTACAGTTTTTCTTGTTATTTCACAACCAGGGCAGCCAGCTGCGAAAAAAAAATTCTCAGCCATGTGAATGATCTAAACAGAGCGGTTCCCTCTCGCGTGAGCCATGCCACGCCCAAGTTCGTGTCTACACTAAGGTCAAAACAAAAACAGAAAAAAAGTTAAGAGAAAGCCAAAACGTTGTTTTACTTGTTTCTCTTTTCATTCCTTCTTTAGTAAGTTTTTCTTTTGTCTCTTTCATGGCCTGAGAAAAACACGATGCGGCCCTTGGTAAAAAAACTGCCCATAAAATTTCATCATTCAGCCAGCATATATCCCTGGCATGTTGTTCGCTCATCCGCTACTAGAAATTTGGCAGTGGCTGCGCATTTCGGGCTACTGGACTGAGCCGTTATGGCCATGGCTACCACATGCCTCTCGTACATCGTTTCTTGCATTAGTACTTGCATTTTCCTTCTTCTTCTTGTTCTTCTTCTTTTTTTCATTTTCTTCTTCTTCATCATCATCATCATATTATTATTATTATTATTATTATTATTATTATTATTATTATTATTATTATTATTATTATTATTATTATTATTATTATTACACGCAAGATTACCAGAGAACATAAACCTTCCCATGTTTCTTCCTGTCATCACCAGCACTGAACCGCCCACAGAATACAAAGTCTTTACAGCGCTTATTTTAATTATCTGAATAGAACGTTCCTGGAATGTGGAGGCTTCCCACCGAGAGTAGAACCGGGGCTTACCCGGGATACTGTTTCCAAAATAAAAGTTTATTCCTCCTCCTCAAATAGTTCTTTTCAGAGCATTGCGTTGTTGAGTCAGGTTAATATATTGTTCAAGTGCCCTTCTCTTGCTTTTTCTTTTGTATTCACCTTGCGCCTTGTTTTATGTACAAAGCTATTCTTTTCAAAGTTGTTCTTTTATTCATAGTTTGTTTATTTATATTAGCCGGCAGTTTCTTTTTCTTTTTTTCAATGTATGCGTGCGCCAGAACTTAGACCTCATACTTGTTGCTGAGCACCGTAAATAAACGGATTGATTGATTGATTGATTGATTGATTGATTGATTGATTGATTGATTGATTGATTGATTGATTGATTGATTGATTGATTGATTGATTGATTGATTGATTGATTGATTGCGCGCTTTCAGGCAACGCAATCGCAAAGCCACATTCGAAGGTGAAATCAAGAGTGAGCGAGATAAACGAAGACGGAGATGTAGGGATGTTAAGCAAGGAGGCGTTTGGTTGAATAGATAGAGTCAAAGAGCACGCAATCTTTGCGCACTGCTTTTCTTTTTCAACAAGTTACACTTCCGATTTCTTTTAACTGTAGGCTCTCACTCGAGAGAAGAGAATGCGGCCCGTATAAAAAGCTTTCAATAAGCACGCTGCCAACAGACTAAGACAACCGCTTCCGTCCTCTCATGGGAAAATAGCCGTGGAAGGTCACGCTAGGCTGCGCCTTCTTCCATGGGAACCGAAAACGAGGCTGGGACGCCACTTTGCTGGGAATATGCCAAGCTTCCTTTCACTCCATTGTTCCGTCAGGAATTTCGCTTCCGTTATCTTAGTTCGCACTCGCAAAATTTTGAATTCATTAATAGTACACAAGGCACTAGGTGATAAGAAGCGGCAAAGGAACAGATTTTAAAAAGAACGCAGTGTCCGTTTAGAAGCTCCCACGCACAGTTTCGAGTCGCTGCATTCCCGCCTCGCATAACTGTCGGGTCTGATACGGAAAAATTGTAACATGTATTATACCTATAGGCCCATTTCAACGAAAGATAAGAAGAGTTCTTACACGAATTCCTTATTGCTTTGTTTTTATTCCCATATTAAATAAGATAATTTAGGCAGGAAAACTGTGCTGGGCACTTCTGGTTTGTTCTCTGTCATCTTAATCACAAAACAAAATAGAAAGCAACCAAATATTAGTATGACATCCGGGAGTATCAGAACTTTGCCTAGATGTCTTACAAAACTAGCAACTACAATGGGACTAACTAAGTTATCTAAGAAAATTACCCTAAGCCAGCTATGATAACGTGCGCCAAAGTGAATAAATATAGCTATTCCTTGTGTATTATTGGCCATCTCAGCCACCTGACGGAACTAGGAGACTGAGAACAAGCACTTCAATTTGGACTACTTGGATTTGATCAAATGCCTAACAAAACGAAACTCGGCGCTCACCAACCCTGTCTATGTCCTTCGCCTTACTACTGAGTTTTGTTTTGTTACCAAGATGGCTCAGAGGCTTCAAGGAGGCTTCGAGTCACTGCCAAAACTTTGTTCGCCTGGTTGTGCAAAAACGCACTGACCATAACGGGCCTCGGTAAGTTATTCAAGAGAGTGAGTGCAAGGGAGCGATGATAACGTCAGCTTGCGCATGGTAAGAACATCTAAAAATATGTGATTGATCCACCGTAATGGCGCTACTGCATTTTACTTGCTTATGGTCAGGAATACCCATACGCATACCTGGTCTGCTACCTGCCCCAGAGTGATCCAAAGACGGTACCCTAAGACACCCTAAATACGCAACATACTTAGTTTGCTTGTACGAAGCATGCAGCTTTAAATGCGTTGTTAGGGATTCCTGTACAATAATCAGCTGTCGTAGCCGTGTGCAGGGAAGATGCACAAGCATAATTTTTTTCCACACAGTAGCGCTCTAATGGAAAGCTGGTTGGCCCAATCCACACAATAATACAGTAGAGCTAAAGCTCCCGATAACTTGCGCTCATGATAGCTCCTTTGAACGCATTCCACATAGCGCAGAGAACACAGAAGTGCGCATTGAGTATTCACAAACAAACGCCCTTGAGCCTAAGGAGTACGGACGCAGTAAAAGTGTTCTGCTTCTAAAAGAAATGCGGGGGTGATTTAGCTGTTGGAAAGAGGTTCACATTATCGGACACTCATTATGGAGGACGCAGATGAGCGCAATATTTCGTAGTGCACTTGAAAGCGCAGTAAATAATGAAATTTTCACGGGCGCGATTATAAGACTTGCCTTCTTTAATCGCGCTATTATGCGGGTATTGCAGGTGTCCTTGTTTGACATAAGCTACCGGTTTCCCGTTGTGTCAGTAGTGTTGTAAAGATTGTCATGTAAGCATGCCTAATAACAATTTAAAGAGTCACCTGATTAAATACCCATCAAGTTCTGATTGAATATACATCCTCTAACGATCTCTAGACGTTAATTTCGTCACTGAAAGTTCTTGTCTTTTTTTTTCGTCCATGCAGCTTCTATAGTGTACACGGCCGTGGCTGGTGGAAAGGTCGCGCTGCCGTGTGACATCAGCCCGCCGTCGCCAGACGACTCGGTGACGCTCGTGCTATGGTACAAGGACGAAAGCCTGGCGCCCATCTTCACGCTTGACTCACGGAGAGATCACGTAGACCAGGCGCGACAGTCTCCAGCTCCAGGACTCGAACGGCGACTCTTCTTCGACATGGGCCACTCACCGGCCCACTTGCGGATAGACCCCGTGCGTGAAGGAGACGCTGGCGAGTATCGTTGCCGAGTGGACTTCCGGAGAGCCCGCTCGGTGAACACCGTGATCAACCTCAAGGTGATCGGTGAGTTTGATCCCGAACACGGGCGCATTATGCACTACTACTCGGTGATTGTGCACGTAAGTGAAGTCAACCTAAGCCGCCTATAGATAAAAGCAGCTAATGACAATTTCTCACGGCACCGCATACCTGTCAACTGGAGTAAGCAATGAGAAAGGATCATCGAGATAATGCAGCAGACTGAGATGGAGGAATCACTCTTTGTTTTAGCATGATCACTCTGAAAATCACTCTTTAGATTGGTTTATATGGCTGACGCATCGCACCAAAATAGGACGACAGATAGCAGGACAGTTTATCAGCCAACTCTTAACTGCTACGAACTGGAGAGGTGTGGTTTTGTTTCAACTACACAAGGCGGTGACATCATCGCGCGAGACGTCAAGCGCTAGCGCGTTTCGCCAAGGCGATGTCCCAGAAAATGCTGTGTGCATTTTAACGCGATAGCATTAAGGGCCCCGGGTCGCAGAAAATCCGGTGTCAGTGTTGGCGCCGGCAGCGATGTGCGTATGAGATAAATCATCCCGAACCACGCATCCCGATCCACGCAGGCCCTCCGCGTAGCGCATATGCGTTACCGAACTAACTGAATTTATCAAGGTAGAGTAAATCCGAAAATTCTTAAAGAACGACATGCACACAACCTACAGACATGATACCGTAGGTCTGTAATTTGAATATACGAGAAAACGTAATTCGGTTATATGAGGAAACTAAAACACAAACCCCTTTTCCAGCTGCCGTTTGAGGGTTGTCTTAGTGTAGGAGCGGTGCGCCAAGCTCGGTTCCTTGCAAAACCATCAATATGGCGTTGCAATGGCATTACAAGAAAAAAAAAATAACCAGAAAGCTTTCCTTCGTGCAAAGCGTTTGCCGTCGGCGTTTCCAGGTAGACATTATGGTCACGTAAGCTGCATTTGCCGGGAAGCGTGAGAAGCAGTCAAGGATCTTTGAATGCTATCGCGTTTTCCTCTTAAAGGCGAAGCTTAGGCGTCCTCTAATCTTTTGTGCCTACGCTACGCTAACGATACTGCGATTAGCCTGACAACAAAGTCAGAAGAAGTCAGTCCATGGTGAATTATTAGGAGAATTTGGAAAGATGAAAATGCAGTAAAGGCGAACAAGGATTAATGGTGCTTTCGCTCTCGAGATAGATCAGCCAGGCTATTCCCTCTTTTTGGCAAAGCGCTATAAATCTTTCGTTTCTTTTTCTTTTTGGCGCGAATGCTACAACTCAGTTATTGTCAGCCTTTTACATATTGCTGCAAAGAGCACGTCTCCCAAGATCAGAGAGCAGATCGTGTCGTTACTCTCGGATGAACTTGTAAACTCGTCCCGCGTTTCCCTTTAATCTAAGACTTTGTTTTGGGGGGGGGGGGGGGGGAGGGGGGGGCGTGGGGGGGGATAAGAAGCTTAGTGCGCCATCCAGATGAGACAGTACAGGGCTTGTTCACTAAGTGCGCCCACTATATTCTAAATTTATGTGTATAAGCCCGCATATTTAATAGAAGAAGCGTCAAAATGACAATTTCTCGGAGGAGCCCTCTTAACGATATATCACTTATTTAAAACAACACCGAACAGCCCTCATGTTTCACGGGCCAGAGGTATTTGCTGTACAAATGAAACCGGCACTTAAACTTTGCCGTCCCTTATTTACGAACGCAGCAAGCATGGACTTGGAACCCCAACGCTCAAACATCCGTGCCATGGTGAGGCCTATATATATATATATATATATATATATATATATATATATATATATATATATATATATATATATATATATATATATATATATATATATAAATATATATATATATATATATATATATATATATATATATATATATATATATATATATATATACACGTGAGGGCTTGATTACCACTTCTCCACGAATCGACCCGGTTGAATCGTCTGAATAAATATTTCTTTAATCCTCTGCTGTTGTCGCTACGTTTGATTTTGGGACGAGTGCGAGCGCAAAGGCCACGCTTTTGGAAAGGGATATATTGCCACGTTTTACCGACTGTGAAGAGCACAGACGCAAAACCATGAATCACAGAACGAGCTTACTTGTTGGGCGAACCTGGGTCCACAAAAACAACTGCCACTCAAAGCACAACAGCAGCAGCAAACACAGTCGGCGATCGTCGAAATCTGATGAGCGGGTTAAGCGCATCGGCTTTTAAACTTGACTCGTCGAAGCTTCCAGCGTAATCACTGGTGCCCGCATACCTTCCATTAAGCACAACACAATTTGCGTCGCGTATACAATCGGGTTACACAAGGCTCGGTGACAAGCAACAACGGATAGAACAAGTCATAACATCGCAAAAATTTGCTATGCATGCAGGCACGACCCTGCGCCTTGCGATAACGTTTAACATTTGTTAGTCGGTGAAGAAACGGTCAGCGGAGAGCGAAAAAATAAGTGAACGCGTCAGTATCCATGCATGGGCTAAAATGAACCAGCCGGCTAGTCCGATCTCTTATTCACGCACGAGACCCAAGCTAAGATAGCGTTCGCCCTCAGAGAGCCATACAGGGGCTTTGCCAGCTGGTTTCTGCTCTCCTTTTTTGCTCATCAAGCCAGAAGCTACAGACACGCGTGACGAACAAGTTAATTAAGTAGCCGCGAACTGAGCGTGTTTAAGGCGTGAAAAAATACTAGAATATTTGGAGGAAGAAACAATGAAGACAAAGGTAATTAGGAGAGTGTGGAATCGTGTCTCGAAGCTTGACTATAAAAATAAATGTCGAAAAGCGTGGCTGCCTAATCCCCCTCTCGTCTCAAACGCCAGAGCTGGGCAGTGAAGCTTGTTTCGTTATTCTTCTGTGCGTGTAAGACGGACTTGCCAAACGTGGCACCTTTCGCATCGGACAGTCCTGTCCTCGTAATTGCCAGGGTAAATTCGCGTGCGCTTCCCTAGTACTCAGTCTTCTTTCAATATTGTCGCTTCTAACGCAATTGTTTCTTCATGAGGTTTGTTAAAGGGATGCTACAGCGATGGTAAATTCCTGGAGGCGAAATAGGCTCGAGGCGCTGAGTAATCTGACTTAATTAGGACGTGGTAGACACTGTTGGAGGAAGACAAAGAAAAAACAAGTGATGGAGGAGCCAGATTCACTTACAGCTAGATGCTGAGTTTGCACCACTCCATCCTCGGTGTTTTGTTAAAACGAAGTTCATTTGTTTAACTACTTTGTACCGGCTGTTTTATGGCAGTTAACTGTATGTGGCAACTAAGAATTTGCTGGCAGGGTTTGTTGTAGCATTCACGTACTTCTAGGCTTGTTCGACAGTTGACAAGGAAAACCATCATCATCGTTGATTAGATAATTAAGCGGAATGTAAAAATACTCTAAGGAGTGCCACATGACGGCAAACCATATGCAGTTGGTTTCACTCAGCTGCAGCTAACCATTTTTTCTTTAATTCTCCGCACAAATTGCGTGAAACGCTCTGTGTATTGACTTATACGACAACTAGAACAGCGAAATAGCTCAAGAAATATTTACTGCACTGTTTTTATAGAAGGAAATCAAAGCACGCAAAACGGAGACATACAAATAGTCGGTGGATTTTATATGCATGCCTCCACACATTTGGCTATACGTCTCGACTATGAAATGAAACTTGGGCTTGAAATTTCGGGTTGTTTGTGGGTTGTATACAATTAAAATGGAAATACGCTGGTGTGTCTTCGTATACAACGCGCATCGTGTCAGCGCATGCACAACATCCTGAAAAATATGGGCTATTGAATTTTGCTCGGTTGGTCTTTGTTGTTTATTCCCTATTTAGTGTCTCTCCAGTATATGTATCTATCCATGAAAGAAAGCTTCCGTATACGGAAGACAAGCTTAACTCTAGGAGCCAAAATTTTTCGCACGAAATAGATGAAATACCGAATGCTTGACCAAAGCAATTATCCGGTTTGCAACTCTGCGCTCGGGGGAAGAGGTAAATAGACAACGCGAAAAGCACGAAAGATACGAAATGACTCTGCCAGCTCGAGCACAGGGAAGGTAAGCGACAACGGCTGCTGCCTTTTGTAACGTCCCAATGCTCACAACAAAAAAAGATTTTAAAGAAAATCCGAAGACGCCTAAGCACTCTTTAAGAGTTGCTAATGCGAAAGCATTATTGTCCAATGGAACGGCGCTGAAGAGTCCTTCGAGTACTCCGCTTCAAATTATGTACCGTAGCGGTACGTGCGGCCCGAGTCAGAAAGCAGCAGCAGTATGCGGTGCAAACGCCGCATCCACGACTGACGTCCTGTGCGGCAAGAGACCGAGGAACCAGCAGCGGCCACAAAGGCAGACAGGCGCGCGCAGCAGCTAAGCCCAATGGCGTGAGAGAGAGAGAGAGATATAGATAGATAGATAGAGAGAGAGAGAGATACGGGCTGCGCGCTGGCTACCAAGACGGCGGCAACCGTACGCTCGCGTCACGTGACTTCCTTGCTGACGACAACTAGCGTCGCCCCGCGGCGTCGCGTCACCGTTGTGGCGCGCAGGTTGCCGCGCGACTGGCTTCTCCAGGCACTTTGCGTGTATTCGCAGGCTCCTTTCACGCTAAGAACAATTTTATGTAGCACGTATTGAGCGACAGAAAGCTCTATCGGAAGTTTTTCATGTCGCTCTACAATTTTCTCATTGACACTTTTCATCTAACTATAATATTTAAGAAGTTGATTAAATATTTAGGACTACTTACTTAACTTGGTGGAATGAAAAAAATTAATTTGAGTATCTCCAAGCGACGGCAAACATATTACCTTGGTTCTGCCGAGCTACGTGGCATTCGCTTATTTTTGAACTCTGGCCAAAGTTAGCTAGGACACCCTGTATCGCGCATTTCCTTTCGTTTATAATAAGGAATGCCCGTATCAATATGCCTTGTACGTGGTTGCACCTGCTTTACGGGATGAACTCGTACTGTCCTCTTTTTATCATTCCACGGGTTATGCTCTCATAATCGGATAACATAGTGTATATCAGTTTTGTGCCAAGTGCAGCAGTACCACTACCGTAACATTGTCCGTGAACACTATTTGATTGATTGATTGATTGATTGATTGATTGATTGATTGATTGATTGATTGATTGATTGATTGATTGATTCAAGCAATGAGTTACAGAAATGTAATATAGTCTGTAGGCAACGTTCTTCCTCTCCATCAGAACTAAATTGTACATAATGTTTGCTTGATCTCGTGTGCGAGTCCATAATGGCAAGGACTCCAACTTGAAATACATAGGCACCTGACCTCCACGACAGCACATGGCGCTGCTCGCATTCTCATGTTTATTCCGAGCCAGCTGCACTTTAAATTCAAGATCCGATCACATGCCTTCTGTCCAAGTATTCATTTTTTCCGCCTTACAACCTTTTCCGAGATTGTTAAGAGAGGTATTTCGGGCTTCATCCTTTACTTCAACGTTGCCTACAAGTGCGCTTACTTTGCAAACGTGGCGGTTCTTCTTGCTTTTACTTAGTGTTTCTGCTGCACCGAGTAATCAAGTTCGGGTGGATCTGTTTACACTTTTCACAGTCTACAATGTTTGCAGCGCACTTTGCAGTTTTGCTTTGTTATCAGCATGGCAGAGAGCGCTCTTGGTTCATTTCATTCTGTCCACACGTCCCCGTGAAACAACAGATGTTTTGTGAACATACGGCTTAAATTTCGTTGTTTCCCGTGTGCAAAGGCGCAATGGGATTTCTGAAACTCTGAATGTAAACAGTGCACCCAAACCACCACGACAGCATCTTATACCAAACGTTTCGTCTTCGATTTCCTTGCAAAGTGCAGCATTTTCATGGCGATAACATATAAAAAAAAGAAGAGAAAGGGAAAGTACGACTTGCCCAGACAAAGCCGCGAGCACTCCATTCTGAGGCATAGCTGCTCGCTGGGGGACATTCCAAGAGGTTCAGGGCTGTTTATTAGAACCCGATGCGAAGGAGCATACGAATTCTTTTCCCCTTTTGTTCAAAGCTGTGGTACGGGAGTCTCAAAAGGAAAAACTCTTATACAACCTGAGAGTTATGTGAACTTTATTGTCGCGAAATGGTAGTAAGCATTGCCTGGTTCCACGCAGCGCACTCGCTGTCCTAAGGGAAAGCATGGCGTCACACTTAAATATGTGCGTGCACGTAAATACACAACATTTCTTAATCTCTTCGAAGATTGCCGACTTTAGGAACTACAATATGCAATCAGCCTGCAATCTTAGCGTTTAGCGTGGTACGAGAGGAGAGGAGGAAAGAGATAACGAGTTGGTTGAAATCATGAATGTCTTTCAAAAACAAAGAAAGCTGGCAGTCATTTAAGTATCCTTACGTGATTTGAAGGCTAAACCATAACGACTTGTCTAAGTTCTCACCTCAAATTAAGATTTCACCTTAATTTACCTTATTCCACATTGCTCTAATTTATACCAAGTTTAATACACTTTAATCCACCTTAATTCACCATAATCTACTCTAATCCTCTTTGATTCACCCTTGTCTACATTAACGCACTTAAAATCTCCTTTAATCCACTTTAAGCGACCTTAATCCAATTTTGGGAGTGCGCCAGGTTCAACATCGTGGCGCTTTACCTTGGGATTTCGCAGTGCGAGCCGCAGTAGGTTCGCCGCCATATGGTCACGTGGGCTTTAGTACCGTGGGATGACAACGCCGGACGCCGGATTTTTTGTCTTCATGGTACATGCAAGGCTTTCTCCTTCAAAGAAAAAAGCGTGCGCTCTGTGCACGCTGACACAAATAAAAGGCCTGAATGGTCCCGAAATGTCCTTGCCGCAAAACAGAGGAGTGTGGAGCAGGGGGGCAGCCATTGGAAAGGAAACAAACGTACGTACGCACAAAATTAAGTAGTCGCAGACACGCTATATTTCCACCAGGAGATTGTCTTTGCGAGCACATGCGGCGACGTCCCCGCGCTTTCCCGCCTTCAAGCGCCGCGAGACCAATCGGCACAGATCGCCGAAGCTCCAAGTACGCGTACGTTGTTCCCTTTCTAGAGTAAGACAAAGAAGGATAGCAAAAACGAATCAAAGAAGAAAGGAGTATTTTCGGGAAAAAAAGGAACGAAACGCAATGTCAGTACGCGATGGGAGAACAACACGACCTTTTATCAACTCCCTGTCCCTGCACTGTCTGGTTTGCAGTGTTGAGCTTAGAAGGACGACGCAGCGCCAGCTCGCACGCCCTCCTTGAAAGTCAGTGGGAGTTGTTGCTTGGCTTCAATCCTGTCCTCGGCTTGTGCGAACGAAGGAGCGCGCTTCAGAACAGACGAATGGCCCCCTCCGCGAAGAAGACGATGTATGTCGGCAGCTCGTCCAGGCGACAGCGGTGGCTCCTGGAAATTCGATTTCCCCTCGGTGCACGGTCAATAGCGGTCTCTGTTTGCCGTTGCTTGGATGCCATGATTTAGACTCGCCCTATGTTTGCCCCCGACATCGTGTTTCGTGTTCCCTTCTCCAGGTCCGTCTGGAAAAGGGTGCTGCTTTTCGCTCTGTCAATAAGTGTGGCACGGACAAATAAGGTCCAAGATATGTAAGATTCCCTTAGTACTCGGACGTAAAGCACTTTTCTTCTTTTTTACAAAGAATACTAAATCGACGAAGTCTACAACACCCTCTGAGAAAAATTCAGTGCAATTGTCTGCGCACCAATAGTTTACAAGAATTCACACAATGACATCTGTGGGCTACCGCAGAACTGAATTTGCTTTACAGACGTTAGAGCTTGCAATGGTTTGCACAATCGTTCTGCGCCTTTCAACTGCACTTCAGGTTTTCAGGTCCTCGCGTTCTATTTTTATTGAATTCATTTATTCAAATACCCGAAAAGCCCGGTCAGGCATTACATAGGGGGGGGGGGGGGGGGGGACAACAGTAAGCACGAAGTAACGCAGCACTACGATGTGTACAGGAGTCGTTGGCCGTTAACAGCATGTTGAAAAGAAAAACTCAAGAATAAAGACAGATATAAACAAGCATCAACAGGCATTCAATTTTTACAGAGAGTAGCATTATATATATATATATATATATATATATATATATATATATATATATATATATATATATATATATATATATATATATATATATATATATATAAAGTTGGGTGGGGATGGATGAAGGTTACAGCTAAAAGTGACGTTTCAGGCTGGTTACAAACGCTTCGTAATCAATGACAAATTCAATGGTGTCAGGCAGAAGATTCCATTGAGGGACGGCGAGCACGAGAGGCGAATGCAAGAGATTAGTGCGAGCGAAGATGGGTGCGTCTTTCAGTTGGTGGTCAACGCGTGGGAATATTCGATGCGCTGGCGTGATACGAGACATAGCAAAAGAAGAGTGGCTGTGACATAATTTGTGGAAAAAGGACAGAATGGAAAGTATTCTACGTCTTTCAAGAAGAGGTACCATGAGAGCTTTCTTTATTTGAGTGACATTTGCCGTACGCAAGTAGTGCTTTGATATGAATCGACCGGCTTTATTTTGAAGAGACTCAAATTTTGTTATTAAGTATGTTTGATACGGGTTCCAAATCAAAGAGGCGTAATCCAACTGCGAGCTAACTGATGTTCTGTATGCCAAAATCTTTTTGTCTGCATTAGCTGAACGCAGATTGCATCTGAGAATTGTGAGTGTTTTAGAAGCCTTGTAAATAACCGTATTTATGTGTATGTTCCACGAAAGATCGGATGCTAAATGGATCTTTAATTATTTCATAACAGGTACCGATTCTACGGTCATGCTGTATAGGGTGTAATGGCAAGGTTCGGGGTCAGTTATTGTGGCAAATCTCACGACTTTTGTTTTTGAGGCGTTCATTTCCATTCGCCATTGCGTGCACCAATTGTAAATTTTTTCTAAGTTCGATTATAACCGAAGTGGATCAGAAGACTCATTAATTTATCTGTATATCACGCAATCATCTGCGAACAATCTGGCCGTAAAACTCAGGTTATTGCTTATGGCAATAATATAAACTAAGAATAAGATAGGTACGAGTACACACCCTTGTGGTACTCCAGATTTAACGTGGGAGAGGGTGGATGAATGGCCCTTAACAAAGACTGATTGGTAGCGACTGGCCAAGAAAATTTTAATCCAAAAAATAACCTTCGAATTAATGTAGAGCAGTGACTTCTCTAGTGTTATAGTTGAATGCATACAGGACACCATTCATAACAAAGATATTGAGTAAACAGCCGCAATTGCGTGCTTACTCACAAACCAGGCTTCGTGTTTCATTTAGCCAGGTAAGCGCAGGCTATGCTACATATTGGAAATAATCAATGGCATTCTTTTGAAACGTTTGTAGAGGCCAGTCAAAAAATACTTGGCGCTACTGACAATTTCATATCAGCAGCAATACACATTCAACGATATCAGAGAAGCGTCCGGCTGAGCTTTGAGAAGAATACAGAAGCTAAGATGCTTGTCAGCTGCAGATACACATCAGTGAGGCTCTCGCAAATAAACGCATTTATCAGATATTTTTTTCCAATTCTTCTAGCATGCATGCACAAATGCACGCTACGTTGTGTTGCGAATGTCGACAGTGATGCGAGCGAACAGCAGCACATTAGTGGTGGGAAAATTGTATGCATCAAGAAAATGGCACGTTAAACTAATTAAAGTAGAAGAAGCACGCTCACATTGGAAATACAAATTCGGCCCTTAGCAATAGCACAGCATTCTTCTGGAGCCGAATTTGCAAGACGTTTCATTCGTAAGGGTCCTTTGCCATTTTCCGATACCCTTCGGCAATATGTCCAACATCACGATAAGCTAGATTATTCTTTTACGAAGAAGTCTAACGCAACAACGTTCTCTGAATACGGATCCCTTTATGTAAGGATGAGTCAAAGTCTGCCCGGGTGAGTAGAACATAACAAAAAAGAAACACCAGAAAATAGCGCTACGGTAAGGTCCGCAAACGTTCGAAGTGCTACTAGCATGTAGCCTACACGTTATATTGCACGTAGTGTTCCAAGGCTACGGGCGTAGCATCCGTTTTGTGCTTATAAAACGAAGAAAAGATAACAGAATTTAGTGTAAAACATAACGACTAATGCTAGGCACGAAAATACAAAGTTCTTAACATAAACGTTGTCTCCGTATCGACGGGAACAGCAAATGCGCGCCTTTATCCCTGCGGTTTTCTAGACGTCGTCCAGTCGCCGAGCGACGCCAACATAACTCACTCGGATAAGCGCGAATGCTAAGAGGAAAGCAATGTTACCTGAGCGCGCTGCAGAACAGCACCACATTTTGTCCATGTCTTCTTTCAAAGGCTCGTGTTTCGCCTCGTTTGAGTATTGATACTGCGCTATATTTGCTCGAATAATGCACCAGCTGAAATGGGCATAGCAGCCTTCAGACAACTTGTCATCACTGCAGACGCTGCGTCTAACTATTTTCAAAGATGCAGCACCACCAAAGTATAAGCCATCTGCGCGTTGCTAACGGTGAGAGGCTGGAATATATAAACGCCTCAGGAGCTCGTTTCGTTGTTCATTGCGCGCTTTACGCCTCAGAATATTCTGGTAACGGAGAAAAAAAAATCAATACCCGTAAAAAATCCAAGTCACCCAAACTGAAAACCAAGAGATCAAGACAAACATGAATGGTCGCAACGCTTAATCGCCACACCATGCTCTGTAAGCATAACGTATGTGAAAACATTTTTTTCAATGTATTGTAGTTAGATATCACAGAGAATAACTTAATTTACGTGAGCTCCAAATATTACTTATACTTGAAAAAATGCGAGCGTGCACGCTCGTCCTGAAGCCTGCAATTAAAAATGGAGTAGTTTTAGAAAATGCACGTCACATACGTTGCATAAGAGCAATTTAGAAGTTATTACGAAATGTCACCATTAGTATCGGATGCTATACATATAACAACGCTTTTTTGCAAACATTCGGACCGCTTTTATCTGACATGTTTTACTGTAAGAAGACGACGGTTCAGAGGAAGATGAAGGCTTGCAGTGACTATTAGCAGCTGCTGCCTTGACGAAGACACGTCTCTATGTCAAAACTTTGGCCTCACTAACATTCCTTGTTCTAACGGCGTTACAGCTTACTGCCAATCACTTAAGTATTGTTGATAAGATTACCTGGTTGCTATTACACGTGGAAGAAGAGAAAAGCAAGATTTTAAATAGGCCCAATATCTGACATTGCAGCGTTGGTATCAAAACAATCTTAGAAACTTTTTAGCAATTACCAGTCGCATAAAGAGATTGGGAGGCGTCAGGCGCGAAAATAGTGCCCCAGGTATCTGTGAGAATTAGGAATGCATACTTAATCCAGGACAACATTCATTTGGGCTAGATGGTGCATACTTGAATTAGGAAAGAACAGCGCCAACTAAGACGATCACGAGAGGGACACCGACACAGGACAAGCACCAACTTCATCTATCTTTATTCACCGAAAAATCAGCAAATATAAGAAAAATCACCGACATGCGCACAATGACCATAACGCATCATCTGCCAAACCGTTCTAGATAGGACATCTTAATCCGTCACTCGGTAGGCCGTGACAAAGTACTTAAGGTAGAAAAACACTGCATTAAGATTGGTTTCCGTTCCCGACAAAAGCGCTGAACGACTTGAGGTTGATAGCCAATTAACTCCTGAAAGGTACATTAATACCCTGCAGGCAACACTCTGCTGGAGTAACAATAAAGTGATGAATACTGCCCTGCGCAGCGCAGAGACAAGTGCGATGAAGCGCTCATCAGCAAATAGTTTATCCAGATTGTACGGAGTTATACGGCCAGGACATTACCCGGCTAAAACAAAAACCTTAATCCAGTAGCCAGGAGTTAGGTAAGCAAGAGGAGCAGGACGATCTCCAATTATGTTGAGTACCATCTGAAAGAATTCTTTAAGAGTTAGTCGCCGGGGGAGCAGTGCGAATGCTACGGCGCTCTTCGACGCAAACACCAGCGCGCGCTTTCTTCATAACACACGCCGGTTTCGTCAGACACAGCGTGGTTGAAAAGCTATTCAGTCTTTTTTGTCTTCGCGAAGCAGCTGTCGCATCGGCGAGTTTGGAATTGCGGCGTTGCGTCATCGGCAGCTTTCTGAAAGTTCCGCGCGCAGATCAAATATTTGAATTCAATTGCTCGCGTGGAACCTAGCGCTGGACATTGCCGGGACTTCTGCTCAGAGGCTTTGTCGTCTTCGTTGATCAACAGGAAAAACAATATGCAGAACATTTGCTTTCGTGCAGAAAACTCCTCAGTCCACTTCTGCAAACTTTGCGCAATGGCAGACAGTCAGCTTTTAGCTTGCGCAATGAAACCCAGCAGTAAGGTCCACGTAATCACATATGAGACAACGACAAGCATTTCTAGTTTTTTTAGCACGGCCATGGCTAATTCGTTAAGAATAAAACGCAATTACAAATATATGCATGCTCAAGCCGGCCAGCTAAGTTTTATTACATAGTTCAACGCTCCTTCATGAGTACCTTACCAATGCAGCGTCAACTTCATAAATTAAGAACTAGTAGTGGTGTATGTATTGCGCCTGCCATTTTGTAACCGCTGTCATTGCGCTTCAGGTTTCGTCCATAGCAATTTTATACAAATAATTGCAAATGCAAATTATGTTGAGGCCGCCCCGACAGTGACGCATCTTTTGCACCTACAGACATTTATTTAACTTTTGTTACCGCTTTGTTCATTCCAAACGTATTCTATAGATACATGCAAGAATGTCACGTGCTTCTGTCTCTTCTGGAAAAGAGACTATAGAAGGATGGTTGTGATCTACTCCTTTCATCCTTGGTGTGCGACAGCTTTCTATAAATATCGTGAGGCTTATAGCGCGTTAAAAAGACAAGGACGAAGGTGAGACGCGACACGTCTCCCCTTCGTCCTTGTCTTTTTAACGCGCTATAAGCCTCACGATGTCTTACCAACAAGCCCAAATCACTGCTTTACAGCATTTCTATAAATACGCATTTCGCGTCCAAGCAGCAAAGTACTTAGGGCATATACGCCGCTTGGGTTGCAATGTTACGTTTGGTATATCAATCAGCGTCTCATCTTATTACAATAATATTAGAATATAAATATAATAATAATATATTAGTGAACGTCTGATAGCTTGCACCATCACTGTAACAAGAAAATAAAGAGGTTCTTAGGCGATGCGCATGCCTTTGATATTGTTATACATTGAAAATATGTCATCGTCCTTATGCGCCCGGCCATAATTGGTTGTGGGTATAAACCACATCTTTAGCACGTAAACCCGATAAGCTTTTCTAAAGCACTCAAACTAGCACTTTCTTTTCGCTGTGAAGAAGTAATTACCAACTGCCACTTCATTCGTCTTCACTTTATGTGACGTTATCGTCTCCATGATTCAAAGTAGTGCTCTTTCTCTGGTCAAGGAACTCCCGCGTAACGCTATGAGAGAGCCTCGTATATATCGCCCGCAGTGGGCGCACCGCGGCGCTGGCGCAAGTCGACTGTGGACTGCACTCTACATTCTAAGAAACGTTTACACCCTTTGGAGTGCCCCTTCCGCCACACAGCAATAATCGTCATCTGCCTTGATGCGTTTCCATTCTTTAACGCTGCGAGCCCGGTACTTTCCATTAACGAACGGCATGCGCGTTATCAGCGTGATAGCATTCCCGAAAGGAAAGTAGCGGGCGCGGCGTTTTCAAGAAAAGAAACGAATCAACGCAGATGACGATTATCGTCGTGTGGCAGAAGGGGCACCCCAAAGGGTGTAAACATTTTTTAGAGTGTAAAACAATATTACACCTTTTGGGTAGTATACCTTGCCACACAACAATAAACGTCATCTGTTTTTTCCGCATATCCTTTCTTTAACGCGGCGAGCCCGGTACTTCCCAGTAGCGAACGGCATGCTCGTTATCAGCCAGACATAAGATTCACGACATTAAAGTAGCGGGCGCGGTGTTCTGAAGAAAGGAAACGCAAGCAATTGAAGGCAGATGACGATTATTGTTGTGTGGCAGATATACACACCAAAGGGTGTACCTTTGCCTAAGAGTGTGGAGCAGACGCCGAACGGACGTCACAGGAGTTCTGCGGGCGCGCTCGCTATTGCGCAAGGCTCGACTGCCTGTGTCGGTCGGTATGTGGATGTTGTCGACACAACGTGCAAATCACCCTCCTCTTTCTGTACAGTGTTCAGTAACTTAAACTCAACAACTACAACGATTTCGCAACAACTACAACGCCTTGTTTCGTTTCCATGTGCAACTGCGTTCGCAACAGTGGCTTAATTCATAATTCAGATTGTGCACCTGGACTACTCAACCGTTAGAAACAGACTACACAGCACGTTCATATCGCACTTTTATGTATTTGCGCGTATAGAAAACCTGCGTTTAAAATTAGCAAAGCTAACCAACTGAATAAGAAAGTAATAAAACATTATCAAAATTATTACTAATTATTACTAAACCAATTAATGAGCTATTTAGTGTCAAATTACGAATTTCTGCATATCTGCTAATTACTGAACTAGCACAGCTAACCAGCTAACCAAACAAATACGTTATTACTAAACTAACTATTAATCCAATAAGTAACTAATCTAACTGACTAGGTAATCTAAGAACAGCATTAACTAACAATAGTCAATAATAACTTACGTAGCAGACTACATTAATAAAACCACTCAGCCAATAAATAATTGCATAATGATTAGATAATACCCAATACTAATTAACTAACCAAGCTAACAAAGCTAACCAATTGATTAACTGAGTTACTTAACTGAAATAACAATATTATTCACTAATAACCTACCTAACTATATTAACTGCGTAAAGAAATGAAGTTACTAACTAAGTATCTTATACCTAACTAATACGCTGAACTATCTAGCCAAACATAACTGACTTATCCAACTAGCTGACTAGAAAAATTGCAAATACAGAGCCAAACGAAACAGTTTATGCAAAGAAGGCTGCTAGTGGGGCGACTTTAATCACAAAATGGTCCCGTGTATAGCTTAGATACAAACGCATCGCAAATCAAATTATTTTCCCAGAAGATTACCTTGCGTGTTCACGCTACAACCTAGCTGAAATAAATGTGGGAGAGGCGCTTTTCCTCGTGAAATACTTGCATGATCGCGCAGCCCGGCCATCGGGCGCAGCAGACTGTTCATCTTCTACTTACGCCAAGGCCTCTGGTGCCATATTCTGTCCCTACATAAAACTTTCGGCGAATTTTCATCCCCAGATGAAAAGTATTGAAGGACCCTGGTAATATCAGAGTCATGGATACTGAAATTAGAGATGGCGGGTGACAGATCGAAACAATCTGTGGGATAAAAGTTGAACGAACAGAGGTAAAATGCATCAGACAGGTTCGCCAACGTGTCGGTTACTGGGCAAGGTAGGTCGTCCTAGCAAAACATAGGCCAGGTTGTCTCCACCTACCAAAACATTGGTCAGCCTGTCGGAGACATTTTAGCCCCGTTCATCCAGCTTTTATCTCGCAGTCATGGAAAGCCTTTCACGCCTCACAGCACTTTCCAACAGTTTTCGCGTAGCGACAGAATTTGCAACAATAAATGCAAAGTAAAAAAAATTGTGGCCATTGCTTGAGCCTATCGTCTGGCTCATGGAATGGAGAAATAACGCTTTAACTGTAGACTAATATTTATAGTAGATCTCAGTTTGAATCACAGCTCACTCTAGCACCAGGGCATGTGCACGAGAAGCTTGTTGTTTTTTCGTTTAGTAATTCAGCTCAACAATACTTTAACAAAGAAAGCAAGAAGGTATGCACGGCCAGGACTTTACGTATAGGGGCGATTTTTCGAAACGCCATGAAAGCTGCGATTCAGGCACACCATCGCAAAGCTCCCCTCTAACACCCGTGCGCGAAAGCATTTATCATCGGTATGTTCCCGCAGAGACAATCTCTCCCATGGGCTAAAAATGACGCCGGACTTTCCGCACCGCGTCGGGCACTCGGCTTCCCCTGCGTGTCGGTGTAATGTCGGATGATTAATGTCTTCTTCAGGCGTACGACGACAGGTGTCAGCCCAGGCACGTAGGCCCCAGCTATGCGCGGTGTACATTGTTTTCTAACACGTTGCAGAGTTTGCCGTCACAAAATAAGAGGCACTCTTCAAACAAGCGACGCGTCACTGTCGTCGGAGAGGCGGCACAGTTGAGAGTTGGAGTAATGTTACTCTATGTTCAGCGACGCAGAATGTGTCAAAAGTTGGCGATGCCGCACGGCCATGTTCTTCCGGTCCTAGAACAGGCGCCTCGCTACGTCACCTCTTCGCGCGCCGAAAGTTCAGCTAAAGAGCAATCTCGGCGGTACTTCGGTGACGCTTGAGAAGTTTAAAAAAGCTGTCAAAGTTATTCCTTTTTTTTTTGACGCGGTTGTTATGCTCACGAGGACGCCTCCTATGCTACCCAGTGACGTTACAGTTTTTATCTACTGTGCTACTGCCCATCTTTCGAAAATGAAAGACATGGCCTATGCACAGCTCTCACTCAGTTAGAGAGAAAACCGATCGCCTTGAACAAGATATGGCCTTGCATATCGCAGCTACGAAAGGCCACAAAAGCGCTGCTGCGATATTTGAAAGCAATCGGATTTAGTCAGTGTCTGTGATCCGGACTGAGTGACCGAGCGATATCCCCAGTGGACTTTCTCTTCTTCCTTTAATCTTTCCGTCCCCTTTTCTCTTTTCCCAGTGTAGGATAGCCAACCGGGCTCAGTCCTGGTTAACCTCCCTTCCTTTCATTTATCATTTGCTCTCTCTCTCTCTCTTTCTCCCGAATTCTAGCCACGTCTGTTCTTTTTTTTTTTTCAAGGACTGCAAACATAAATGTTTGATTTTCCTCTAGCCTTACCCGCCCTTTTTAGGCGCTGTGTAATTAATGTGCTTGGTTCTGCTGTACTAATCAACAACTATTCGAATTTAGCCAGCCGTTGAAACACCATCTCGTCTCACATATGGCTATTCTGGTCATTTCGAACAGGCATCAGCATTCATCTTTTACTTTGTTACTTTCTTCATTTTTAGTTTTGCCAGGCGAAAATTTGTTTCGAGAGGTATTATAAATGAAAAAAAATTATTTTACTTTCAACTATTGTGCTTCACTATCCTGCTACGGACGGATACAAACAAGAAAGTAAAGGGACGCCATTTTGAAATAACAATGCGATAATTGCCCAGCGTCAAAGCAACCTTTTAAATTTGTCGTCAAAATGTCAACAGGCAGAAAGAAGACATTTCCATGTCAGCGCATGAGCATGTTATCTTCACTGGGTCATGTAACATAGCAGCTAGACAAAAGAAGAACAACGTTGTATTGCGTTTATTGCAGAATGCAGTTGTAGGGTTTGCTGCAATGCTCTGTTCTTATTTGAAGAGTTAACACACACTTGCGGAACAGTCATCCAGAATATCCACGCCAGATAGAAAGGGTATCTGTTTTAAATCAAAACTTGTAACTCATTTAAACAAGAGTTCTTTTCTTCATTTGGTGCACAATGCTAGTCTACAATACAAGTCAGTATCTGGTGGATATGCTTGTCCAACAGCTGAAAAAACATAAAAAAGCAACTCTTCTACAGCTGTTTATGTCATCGGGCACTGACATTAGTATTTGCATTGAGACATGGTCGACAGCCTGTTGCAGCGTACACAAAACTGCTATAGCTCTGGAAAAACACCACACTACCTGGCACTACACCACACTACCTGGAGGGGAGCTATCACATACACTCTCCCCCTCTCACATTGAAAACTGTCGAATCAATGAGGCGTAAAGACACGCCTCGCGGTCGCCTCATCGCACACTTTCCTCAACGTGACCTAGCATGCACGATTACACTCACAAGCTCATTACTTTATTTTCGCAAACGCACATATTTTCGTCGCAATAGCAGACCATCCGGCTCTCCCTCCCCGATTAGAACTAAAAAATTTCTCTCCTTCCATTTCCCTTTTTCTTTCTTTTTTTTTTCTTGTTGCTGTTGCTCTATATTAGCACTCACCTTTGACACAGTGCCCCCGGGTGATCCGGTTGTAATGGACGAAGACGGACGCAAGCTGGAAGGTCTCGTGGGGCGCTTCAGTGAAGGACAGAACCTCAGGCTCCTGTGTGAAGTGGAGGGAGGTAAGTGAAAACGATCATTCAAAAAAAAAAAAACCTAATCTTCTTTTTCAGTTGTCGATGTTTCTGGCGTTTTTCTTTCTCTCTTTTTTCTTTTTTTCTTCATTTTCTAGACAGCTTTCCAAGGCTTTCATTGCTCCTCTTACGGCACCTTTTCGGTATCCTTATCGACCAGGAAAAATTTGTTCCTTTATATTAACATTCAAAACAATCCTCGCATTCGTTCCCCAGAGGCACACACTCCTTCAAAGAATGGCGTACATTGTGCTTGGACGCAGCCATCAATCTCGACACCGTCTTTTCTATATTGATCTTCCAATTTTTTTTCTAACAATCATGCCAAGTTTCTAGTCCGATCTCTCTCTCTCTCTCTCTCTCTTGTAGACAACTTTCCGAGGTCAGCTCGTTCGTCATTGTCCGGTGCTTATTTCAAAGGCCGCTCGAAGACCTTAACGTCTTACATTTCATTTTTCTCTCATTCGTGTTGCTGAAGTTGCAGATAAATACATGAGGTCGTGGTACACACTTCACCATCGCACTGCAGAGCGAGCATTCGTGTTCACCATAAATGTATCATCATACCTTCGCTGTAAGATGGATTATTATAAATGTAAGCAGTGGCAGCGGCCGTTTTGCTCTTGTACCCGCATCTGACCAAAGCAACACAGGTGTCTAATGCCTCGCTTGAGAGGCATAGGCAGTAGACAGTGTACTCTTAACAGCAGCTTCAGAACTAAGAGGAAATAGAAATATTCGTCACTGCGAGGCCAGTTACGCTACGAGGTGCTTGTTTTGTCAGTGGTACAACTTCGACACAATATATGTAGAGTATGCCTACGTTTTTTTACTCTACACACGAATCAATGTAAATTCGAGAGGAGTGAGGGCGCGTGATCAAAAAGCAGACATATTTATTTTTCCTTTATGCGCACGCACGAACGCATAAAGGCAGACAGACAAAAATGTCTAGATTTACATCTATGTTCGCAGACAGACAGACAGACACGCAAACACACACACACACACACATTTGTATGTATGTATGTATGTATGTATGCATGCATGCATGCAAGCAAGCATACATACATACATACATACATACATACATACATACATACATACATACATACATACATACATACATACATACATACATACATACATACATACATACATACATACATACATACATACATACATACATAGAGACAGACAGACAGACAGACAGACAGATAGATAGATAGATAGATAGATAGATAGATAGATAGATAGATAGATAGATAGATAGATAGATAGATAGATAGATAGATAGATAGATAGATAGATAGATAGATAGATAGATAGATAGATAGATAGATAGATAGATAGATAGATAGATAGATAGATAGATAGATAGATAGATAGATAGATAGATAGATAGATAGATAGCTCTCATATTTGCAGAAACCAAAGCGCACTTTGTAGTGTATTCACAATAACGAAATTTGTCACTGTGCATATCTCAGGTAAGCCTCGTCCCGTTGTCACCTGGTGGCGCGATAAGCGGCTGGTCGACTCGAACTTCAGCTTCGTGGGGGACGGCAGCGTGGCTCGCAACTGGCTGGAGGTCGGCGAGCTGAAGCGCTCGGACTTCCTCAGCGTGCTTACCTGCCAGGCAGCCAACAACAACGTCACGGTGGCCGTGTCACGGTCCATAACCTTGGACATGAACTGTAAGTCGCGTACATTGTGCTGCTCACCTCTTCAGTAGCTGAACTACTTACAATCTCTCAATTCTTATTCGCCTGTGTTAATTCAATAAAACGAGGTACAGTGCCAGGTTCACAAAGTGAGGCATCCGGCGCATGTTGACAGTGCAGACTAGACTCAACAAAAAGGATGGCAGGTTATACGGACGCTCAACATAAACTGTTGCCTTATATACGCAGGCATGTTCGACGACCAAACAAGGTGCAAATGATATCATCAGCCTATAAAGGGAAATGAACTGAAGAATGACAGAAAAAACCACAAGTCCTTAAATAAATAAAAGGCAACATCCGTGATTCTTCCGTTGAAGAGATACGGATGATTGTAAAAGAAATGATCTATAATAGGAAACTATCACGGGATAGAGGTAAACATGGCCCAGGCTCTAACCAATACCGATATCCGTATGACATGTCGAAATCCGAAAACTAAGGATTAGTAATTAATAAATTGTAGTAAATACACTTGCAAACTCGAAATTGACAAGCCTGTGTGGCCAACTGCACAAAGCTAAGGAAATAAATGTTTTTTACTTTAGTTAAAGTCGTTATAATGTTCTTCTTTAATATGTACTTATGCAGGCCATTCTACTAGCCGAACATCCGGCGATGTTAACGATAATCTCTACCCCCAAATCTCATAGCACTATACCAAAACAAAGGGCGCAGTGAGGTGCAGTTCTTTCTGATAAACCAGGAAACTGCGCGTTATAGGATGCTTCCCGCGCAGCGTAAGCATTCATTAGCTTTAACTTCATTTGAGTCCGGGGTTTCGTATATCGGGTATTAAAAATCACCTAATTGCACTTACTTTCCCTTATGCACTCTCCCTATGGAGTGCGCTAATTATGCATGTCTAGCTGTAGGCACGGCGTACTCAGATACATATATCGCGATCGTTAACTTTCTCGATCGTATCGCTTTGCCAGGGCTTCCTTCCCATTCTGCGTGCCCAACAAGCACACGCTGTCACGGCGAATTGCAGCGACCCCGTATATATATAGAACGGTTTATGCTGCTAAGTACCGTGTTTTCCCGACGGGCAGCTCGCCATTTCACCATGTTCCTCTCTGTCCGAATCTTCCGGAAAAGCGATGCTACCGGATCGAAGAGAGTCCGGCGGCATAAATGCGGCGAGCCGCTTCGTCATAATGCGAATTGCTGCGCGCGCAAACCACCGGTTTTTCAATTAACGACCAAGTGCGCGCTGCGACCGCCGGTCTGCAGCTCCTCTCTCTCATTGCTTCGTGATAATGCGCAGTAGCTGTACAGAGCGCGCAATTTATTCGTTATCGCTAACCCTCTTCTCGTCTAGCGCCATTCCCTTCGACCCTGCTTAGCTCTCCCTTTGGGAGAAGTGGGCAACCCAGCAATGCATGCTCGTCTCTCTTTTTTTTTTTTTGCCAGACTTTGAATGTTTCGGCAATCGAGACGCAGCGCGGAGGTGAAGAAGAGTGAGGAGGAAGCCCTATTGCTGCGTGGATTCTCTCTTCCTCTCCTCCTTTTCATGACCTCCTTTCGCTGCTCTTAACCCCTGCACAAGCGGCGCCGAGGCGGCGCAGTACGACCTAACCGCGTTCGCCGAGTGGGAATTCAGCGTAATGATGTACATTTTCGAGAAATGCTTTGGGACTGGAAATGAGCTCGCAGCTTGAGCCCTCCCTTCAGTTTTACGTGATGACTGCGTTCGTTTGCTGCACTCATTAAATTAATTGCTGCCTTTAACGAACCAGGCCCACTGTGCTCCTGAGAACCTATATATAGCTTCACCCTTCCCGCGTTTTGCGTTCATATACGAGTTTGCGCATCTTGGTTCCGAATGCAGGGCTAAGCAAAGTTTTTTGTTTCTTTTGTTTTTTATAGTGACAAGCTTGCGTTACTTAGGTCAGGTAACTCGCGTCTCATTTGGATGCTCTGAAATTACTCGCTTACACTGTTTTGTTCTTCTTGTTTACGAAGGCTGCTTCAAAGCATCTTAGGGTGTCACTTTGCTTTTGATGCTACAGTTCCACCGAACCACGAAAATGATGATATCCTTATAAGTTTCCTGTTTGCGAAAACTGATGAATATTAAGACCGCAGTGCAAAGAAAACGGCCCCTTTGCGCACAGCGAAATCAGGATTGCAAATAATTTCTCACATTGGCGCGGCTAACTTAATGAGATTCGTGGAAGCTTTTAGCTTTGTACCCAGTTGTCTAGACAGGTATCATGACTCCTTGAAACACTGGAGGCTCGGGCATTAGCGGATATTGTTGTGCTATGGTTGTTTTTATTTCCAAAAATAAATGCAGACAAACTTACTTTCTTTTGTAGAATCACTATCAGTTAATGCTTTCGGGCCCTGCTTGATGCTGTAAAATTTATGCATGGGTTGCGGGAAATTAACAGACCCATGTGTGGATACTGCATCCACTCTTGGGCTTCATCAAGTAAAGAAATTTTTTTGAAAACCCGGAGAGAAGTTTAAATATTATTGCTCTATCAAAAGAGTAGGCTCGCGTCAAAAATGTTAAGCTTCCATTCGATGACGCCGCGATTCATTAATGTCGATTTGTATGTCCCTGCGTGTGCGCGCGCGCACGCGTGCGTGCGAATCAAACTTATTTCCGATTACTCGGATAAGAAGATACCTCCCGTGAAATGCGGTCTCCACCTCTTTATACAAACCTGGACGCATGGAAGCTGGGTTCGCGTCTATCTCGCCAAGTCGTCTCGCTTCGCCCTCACGGGGGAGTGTGGATGAGCTAACTTCTTCGCTCTGTTAGCATTCGACACTGGTGACAATTAGTTGTACTTGTGCTAGCGAAGGTAGTTTAGGTGAAACCTCAACTGTGCTTGAGTAATGTGTGCAATGGAGTAAAGATAACACTGTGAGTCATTCTTGTACATGGATAATTCCGAAGATGTATACTGAAGGCCTTCGCAGTTTCATCCATCACCGTTGCGCAAGACGGCGTAGATATCTCGACATCAAGATATCCGGTACCCTGCATTTCCGCTAGGTGACACACAGCCTTGTCTAATCGGGGACTCACTTCACGCAGTTGATGAGGTACATTTCACAGCTATATATTTTATTTCACCTTAAACTCGCCTTCTCCGTTTCTTCCGCAGCGACTACGTGACCAGTATCACCAGTGTCGGAACGCGACGGATGATGGAAAAGCGGAAAATTAAATAAAATATTACAAAACAGGGCCCCAGGAACGTATATTATAGTAAATGTTCATGCTCAAATAAATCCATGTTCCAATGGTGTCATGTTATAGTACCCTTTAAGGGGTTGCCCTCTCCTCTAGCACACGTTCACGATCGGCGTCTTCTTCTCTAAAGTCTTCTCTGGCGGTTCCGGCTCAGCTACGAACAATCCTTTAAGCTTGCCATTAGCGAGACGATATTGAGATTTTTTTAAATCTGAGCTCTTCAGTAGCCCATTCCGCTCATCCGCTGCGCATGAACTAAACACATGCGTTCGGAACGCTTTGCAATGAGCGGGATAGCGGAACAAAATATAGCACTGGACTCAGCTGGATGGGAAATCTTGAGGCGCTTGTCGGATCGAAAGCCGCTCCGGCTCAGTCACGGTTCGACTCCTGGGTTGTTCTGCCCTGCGGCGAACGCTGCGAAAGACTAAATCGAAAAAGATGATTTCTGACTACCTAATGTCGTTTTCGCCTCAAGGGCAAGAACTGCTTCATTTATTAAAATGCTTTTCGATTCCCATTATGCTAAGACTACAACCGCGCCACAAGCAACATTATGAATACGCGATATCATATAGTGAGCGCGAAGTACCAGCGTACAAATTTTTGTACAGCGAGACGGCTCAAGTAAATAAGCATACATTTTTGCACGTTGTGTCTCGTGATTTATTATTTCGTTTTATTTCTCAATCACTTTGACTATCTAAATATTTGGCTTTATGCTTCACTCCAATCCAACGTATATAAGTTACGTGTTGCTTCGCTCAGGCTCAGTGTATCAGCGCTGAATTGAGGAGGCTTTTAGGAAGCTCAGCTAAAGCACACTACTAGCCGCCATATTTCTCTCCGGTGCCTCTGTTGCTTTTCGAACGAAGGCAATGCTTCCAACATATGGGCTTTCAAAATTGCTGTCTTTCGATAACACTTGCCATTCAGTGCCAGTATTCACAAAACGCTTCTAAGTGCGAATTATTTGTAATAGAAAATTTCAGCCAATCCTGATGTTGGACATATTATTAGCGAAAGCGGCTGGCCAGTGGCAAAAAATTACTAACAAAAGGAAAGCTTTGCAAACTCGGTACCAGATTCTATCTGGAAGACAGACTTTCATTATTATTTTTTCGCCTTTAGTATTAGCATTTCTCTTTCTATCGGGTCTCGCGAAACGGCTTGCACGCTCTAGATTTATTTCACTTGCTGAGACTTTAAGCAACACCATCAACATCATCAGCTGCTGCAGCAACAGTTCTGGCACTTTCACGCCGAGAGAGAGGTGGTGAGGGCAAAGAGAACAGTGGAAAGAAGTGGTAAGTGAAAAGCAGAGAACCTAAACGCGCTGAGCCCGGTTAGCTACTTTGCGCTGAGGATGAAACAAAAAACAGGCTGAAAGATAAGCAGAAGGAGCAAAAGAAATGTTCGCCGCACGCACACACACGGACGCATTCGTCGTTCAGTTCGGAACAAGCATTCTTATCGATTGGTGCATCTGAAGAATCGCAGCAGCACTTATTTGGTGCTGTACATCGGCACATTTGGTGTTGTACAACTGTAAACGTGGCTCGTCTATCACGTGCAGTGATCCCGCTCGACGTGGCCATCCAGCCCCCGCGCCATCCGTTGTCGGCGGGCCACCCGGTGGAGCTGGTGTGCTCGTCAAGCGGCTCGCGTCCTCCCGCGTTGCTTACCTGGTGGAAGGGGGACGAGCAGTTGCTGTCGGCTAAGGAACACCAGGGCGACAACAACCACGAGGGCACCAGCTCGAGCGTGCTCCTCTTCACGCCACGAAAAGCAGACAACGGAGCGGTGCTGTCGTGCAGGGCCGAGAACCAGTTCATACAAGGCAGCGCCATTGAGGAAGGATGGAAGCTGGATGTCTTCTGTGAGTATATATCTATTCGAGAAAGAGAAAGAGACGTAACAGGAAAAGCGTTGGTCCTTTACCATTTGGCACAATAGGTTAAGCGACCTATTGTGGTGTTTGACATTCACACATCTTAGCGTCTCCTTCTCGCTTCGGACTCGAAACATAACTCGTAAATGTGGACATTGCACCTTCGCGGTGCCTCCATTTTCCCGCTGAAAGAAATATGCTGCTTGACAATTTGCCAGGCAGAGGCTTACGCCAAGTTCGCCTCCAGTCAATGTGCTGCTACAAAGAATCGGCCTAAAACGGTTAGAAAACGAGTCGTCCGTTTGCCGCCAAAATTTTCTCGAGACAGAATAATAACGGATACTTCGTAAGCAGCTCCAATGTCCACTCGTGAAAGGCTCATATGGAAGGATCGCATGCTTAAGTCGTTATAAAAGCATGCCTGTCGAAATATAACTACAACACAACCACCACCCTCGCCAGCCACAACAATGTCCGCGGAAATCCATCCTTGCCAGAAATATGTGAAATGTATGGATGTGGGCAGTTAATCAAGCTATGCTCATGACACAATGTTTAGTAAGAACTTGGAAGACTCCATTAATTTGGAGTTTATCAATTCTTATCGTAAGCCATCACGCTAACCAGAGGAAGAGTAGTCCGTGAATTGCCGATAATGTGTATGTATTCTTTTCTAATTTACAGTTAATTATTGATAATGTGGATGTCTAGATTGCAGTTAAAGCTAACAACTGCTCTTGTGCTGCCCTGTGAGCACCACGTTTTACCAAATAATGCTAAATTGGCCCAATCAATTGGCTGGTAGGTAAACTTTAATTCGTTCAGTTGCATGCTGACCACGTGTTCTGCACTGTCATGACAGTATCAAAACATTGTTGATAGAGTGCGTTTTCTAACGTGCCATGTCGACATCCGTCTTCATAGCAAAGAAGCTTAGGCATAAAATGTGAGTCTAGTAAACTGAAGAAAACAAAGGTAGACAGGGAAATGGGCACTTAAAGAGATGAACAGTGCTCAGACAAAGGATGTTTCTGAAGTAATATTAGGACGAAGGAATTTATCTTTAGAAGAGTGAGAAGTTTGTCTATAGATAGACCAGTTGGCGAAGGATATTCGAAAGAGATGAAGCTCAATGCACGCAACAAAAGGAAGACAACACATACGAGAATCCCCATCATCGGTCCGCGATAATGACAAGTCGCTTTGTGGAAACGTTCGCTGCAGAGACACCCTTTGTTATACTGCTGTTTATCAACTACATAGTTTCTTTAATTTGTCATATCAGTCCGGCTTCCGTATTTTATCTACACTATACCTTGACATTTTAACACGAAAGCTATCTAGCTTGTGCGTGGCCAAATGTGTTTTGTGAGCAATTCGATTTTACTTGCTCTCGTCTCTGAAAATTTCCGCGAAAGATCATTCGGGCAGTAATCCACCCTGCTTATGCCGTATTCCCTTATTTGCTGGCTTACCTAAGGCGTACACAGAGTAAATTAGGTCTCCTTGCATGGTGCCCTTACGGCGATGAAACTCAGAGTTCAATCAAAACGAGAAGAGGAAAATGCAACTACGAAGCCTTGTCGGCTTAGCACGAGTTCTGTGGAACCTACACTTGTTGAACAGGTCAAAGTGCCGAATCTACGGCGCACTTTGATTTAGGCCAGCGTTAAGGTGTCTTCAGCTGCATAAATTAAGGCAAAGCTAATGCTTGCTGCGCTGTTTCCGATGGCCTAGATGTACCTTAAAGTGCGAAGCCAGGCATTTACATATACGGCCCAAGCACGCGCTCACATTAGGCTGCCTTTCGTCAGGTTCCATTTTCTCAAACTCTCCTGTATACGTTTTACTGAGTGTTTCTTCGCCTCATGGCCGCCCCTCTCGGTTGAGTGCAAGTCATTAACATTTCCTCGAGGATGGAGGTATTTCTCCGGTGATCGAAGAATTCCGCCGATCCTGATCTGTTTACAAACGAAGATAAGGAGTCACGTTGTTCCTGCGGCACATTCGCAATTACCTTCCCACCTAAAACGGTGCGATGGTAATGAGCAGCAATTATCTCCGCGCACTACGCTGCTACATGTGTGAGATAACGAAGAGGCGGGTGAGCGTCAACATTACTTGTTTCGATCGTTGGGGATTTCGCCTCAGGCTTCTAAAGATTTGATAAATTCCTTCAACAAGGCGCCACGAACTGTTAATCTTTGTAATCCTCTGCTCTGCCGCTCTCAAGACTGATCACCCTAGTCGACTGCATTAACTTTCCAGCAAATTGCACCGCGTGTTAAAACCTTTCAAGGGTGCCAGAAATTTTGGCGCACCCGCGTATGCCACGTCCACGTTAGTTGTACCCGCGTATCGTTCGAACACCGTGCGAGAAGTTCTAGCACAACACCAAACCTTGCTATTGCATTCAGTGCTTCAACCTTCGGGTGTAAGTGCCAATTGTTGAGTGACTTGCTAATTCACGGGATTATTTTTTTTTATTATATTGGTATATTGACTGCGTCCTTTCTACAACATTAAACTGCACTTTGGTTGAAAGGATAAAATGAATTGAAACAGTTGCTTCCAATTTTACGGTTTAATACACACAGAGCACGAAGATCGCAATCTAAGGTCGCGTATGAGCACGTTCTCCATGCTCTCATTCGTTCTAAAGGGCTTTGCTCTGCGGCATCTATATGCTACATAGCAGACAGCGGCTACATGCAACTGTAGCGAATTTGTTTTGTGCAGGACAGGGCTTGGTGAATGCGCGCTCGCCCTCATATGCTCCAGTCTGGCCGTGCTGCATCGTGCACGGCCTTTGTCCTGCAGCAGCTCGACTTACAGACAGAAGTCGCATCCAATTTGCGCATATTGAAGCGCTATATCAATAGCTCAATACAAAGTGAGGTCTGCCAAGGCGCCTAAATATAGGAGCAGCCAGTAGTAAGCGCGCTGGCAAGTTTGCATGTGGTCTGACCTAAAGTTTCGCGTGGTTCGTGGCTAGTTCAGTGTTCAAAACTAGCCGAAATTAGCGCGGCCCTACGGCTACGACACCGAGAATCAGGGTGGCCAAAGCTTAACTCCTACGTGACCGGCCGCGCCCGAGCGTGAGCAGACGATAGTCCGCTTCTTCCGGAAGTGCTTAATTGTTATCGAAATTCAAAAGTATATTTTCGCTTAGTTCGACTTGTTCGTTAAAATCTGCCAATAAATATACACAGCAACAGTAGGAAGAAGCACGCTAATTCAAACATTATTGATTGATATTTGCCATTGGCTAATGGCAGCGGCGTATGGGAATCTGCTATATTACGAAATGAAGCGTGCAGAAAAGAGTGAGGTGTAGGCTTCTGCTGAATAGCGAGCGTTTGAGAAAAAGGTGACTTCGCGCTCCGCTTGTGAACTCCACGGGCTGCGCACGACTTCAAAATTTGGCTGAGATCTCCACAGCAGCGTATGCTATCCGTGATCTGTGTTTTTTCATTAAGCCCGAGGGCTCATTCAGGAGCTCTTTAAGCAAGGTCTTGATTGACTTAGTGATTGGCCGATTGGCAACATGAATGCAGTGAGTGCGACATTCGACCAACACTGAGAAAGAAAACTGCAACGGCAGTGCACACCTTCCTGATTGCTTATATATATATTCGTATATTTTTCTTTTTTGCAGACAAACCTTTGGTATCATTGCGGTTAGGCCAAAACCTTAGGGAAGACGACATCCGCGAAGGCCGTGACGTGTACCTCGACTGTGACGTGGATGCCAACCCGCCGGCCAACGAAGTCACGTGGCTCTTCGAGGGGCAGGAAGTCACTACAAACACCAGCGCGGGCGTCATCGTGAGCAGCCAGTCGTTGGTGTTGCAGAAGGTGCACCGGTCGCGCCGCGGTCGGTACAAGTGCATCGCCATGAACCGTGAAGGCCACGGCACCAGCAACGTCTTCATGTTACGCATAAAATGTGAGTAGGCATAATATGTGCAACATTGAAGGGACGCCAAAGAAAAATTTTAAGTAGAGCTAAAAGGGCAAAGTATTTGTCTAGAAATATACCATCATTCTCTGTGAGCAGATTATCACTTTGCTGCGTAGAAAGTTGTAACTGAAGGTCATGCTTCTGCTCCTCAGTTTGAACTACCCGCACCGAAACGGATCACTTGAACTAACCTACACCTGACCTCTTCCTACGCCACTATGTGAATCAACCAGTAATGATGTCGCATGAGTGGTAGTATAGTCCACAATAGGTAGTGCCAGCCCGATATTTTCAGCTTAAACTGTCATGGACTCTTTCCAATAGTCCTCTTCGCTTGGTGAAGTTGTCCACCGCCGCCGCCGCTGGTGTCCATCGCAGCTATCGCCAGGCTGCTACACACTAAGGGGGATTGACCAAGAATTCGTTAGATTATCATGGAGAAGAGAAACTATAAAGAAGTATAATGTTCGGGAACTGCTGTAATTTGAAATTGACTGACACACATATGATATAACCATTACTTTTTTTCCGCGAAACTGCATATCGCTAGGGTTCCGTGTACTTTTGTTCTCCGTGATATAAAACTATTCTCACCAATGGCTCGTACCCCCGTTTGCATTCATACTCCCGTTCATACAGTGTATTTCGCTGCGCCCGTAAGGCAGAGGTTACAAGCACTCAGCAAAGTGAAGCGAACAGTGCTTAACTTCTTTTTAATCAAGCATACCACATACTGAACAGCATGTCGAGAAATGTCATCATCAATGGCCCATACCCCCGTCAGCAAGCAAAATATGCAATGACTTATAGTCCCATAAGGTTCATGCCTACTCACTTTGCGTGAGTTAGCTGCGATGACGCTACCCCTAATGTCGTTGTCGGTGATTTCAATATGGATGTGTCAGTACCGAAAAGGGAGCGGTTTACACGCTCCGTGTTGCCGACATATCCCTTGCGATGCCACAGCGATCTGGTTCAACCGGCCACCCAGCGACGTACGTGCATCGATTTGACATTATCAAAGAATATGACTGCAGGTGCGAGTGAGATAATGACCCCCAATCAAAACTATAAATGAGTGTTCGTCACGATGATCACCCATGAAATCAATAAATGAGTTCGTACCTTTTTTCAAAACTATGTGTCACCTCCGTGTTGTGTGCCAAACCGCTTCACTGGTCAACCAGCTTCACAGAGTGGAATAGCTGATGATTTTTTTTCTGTCTTTCTGGGCGCGAGGTACGTTGTATAGAACAGCGTTTTTTCTCCTAATTCTACAGCACCACTGCTTACAGTCATAAAACAAGTATGCTCTAACTTTTCTTCATTGGAAACCTTAGCGCGAGCAGCTTTCTTTGCGATTATTTACTGCGTAGGCGAGTGAGTGTGAGCAATGGAGACAGAGCCCTCGAGGGACGAGAACGTTGTAAGAAACGTGTAAGCTTTCAGCCCCCATTGAAGGGGCTAAACTTGGAAACCTGCGAGCGAGTTCTGGACGGTGTTTTAGCAGTAGCCATAAAAGTCCGCAAATGGAAGGGCAACCGCCTCTGCCCACTGAATAAACAAAGCCTTTTTCAGCCTTGTAAAACGAAGCTATTGAAGTTTATTCGGTTTGGTCACCCGTGCTAACTGCCTGCCTTCTACCCATTCTTAACGAATAGGCCAGAGTGCACCAACGTTGTAGCGGCTTGACAGTAAAGCGGTTATAACCCTGCCTGCTTTTCTGTCTGTGACACAGAAGTCAACATGCTTTTATTTTTACGGTTTAGTTGGTATTCCAATCCTCCCGCACTGCTCTATTTTTCCCGTTGCTGACAGTCTCTTCCCGAGCCCTACAAGTAATTGTCTCATGTTCTTTGCCACTCACGACACCAGGAAGTTGAACTAAGCAGTACTGTTAGCAATAACGGTATTATAATTGCAAACCGAACTAGCGCACTTTCTTGAAAACAACGGCCGAGCTTTAATTTCAAGAAAAACGAAAGAATAATTGTCAAAACTGCATTTTTATTGCGAGAGAAGTTACATGAACAGTCCCGGCGAATTCCTGCCGTCACCTTCCAAGGGCGATTACACCGTCAGCTCGCGCCCTGCGCTGAATGTGCGAGCGAAAGAGTGCGGAGGGAGCCGACGATCGGCGGCTCAACGTTGCCTGCGCGAAAGGGAGGAAAGGGAGGAGGGTGGGCAGAAAGTGGGCCTTCTCCGTCGAGCGCGAGGCACCCAATGTAGCGAGGTGCCGGTGGGAAGGAAGGTAGGGGACGGTGTTCTATTCCGGCTGCAACTGTGTATTGCTAGAGAGGTTTAGAATTGAGGACCCAAGACTCTGGTTCCCCAAGCCGCGTTGCGTAGGCTGCTCTTGGGTTTTGAGGAGATGCAGAGTTTGAGATTTGGGTTAAACGCAGACAGCGTTGGGTCGAGCGTTCAGGACGCCGCACTGGGGAAAATAAAAAGGGGCTTGAAAACACAAAAGAAGAAAAGTTTTTCTTACAAGTAACAACAAACAGAATGCACATTTGAGCAAGAAAGGGCAAACAATAAGATGTAACAAATGTAATTACTGTGTTAGTACTACAAGCTGAGTATGCTGTTTTAAGACCCGAGACGGCTTGGGGACCCAAGCTAGTTTTCGATTTTGGAATCTAGGGACTGCGCCAACGCAAGAACCCGAGACTGTCTTAGAATCTGCACATGCGCACTTGCGGCCCGCAATTTTCTTGCGTCCCCAAGCCGCTTGGTTCCCCAATTCTAAAGCTCTCTACTATGTGGTGGTTGCGCTCGGTCGCCTGGCCGTACCTTGCGAGCAATCTTCTTTGGGTTCAGAACCTAGGGGCATCGATGGCTCGTAGCTTTGCACGTGCTATGTGTTCTCGGTGTTCAGTTTGCGTTGAAGCGATAGACAGCACGAAGGTCACTTCGCTCGCTGCTGCTGCAGCGCTTACTCACGCCAGCGTGTTGACAGCGAGTGTACGTTCGCCGTCATCGAATGTGATGTGTTCATGTTTGCTGTGCGCGCTGACGCCATACTTGTTAATTTAGTTGGCAAGCGAATGTTTACAAGCTGCTACGGCCGATAAAAGCGCTATTCTTACTTCGTATGGATATCTTCTAATTTGCTATTGCAATCGGTGCTTCACCTTTCTGGCGAAACTCCGACATTTATTGCGTCAAAGCGGAATACTGAATCATTGCAAATCCTTCTCGGTAATACACCGAGGCAGATAGGTTCGTGCCGTCAGTGCTTGTTTTTTCTCTCTTTTTGATTAGATGTAAGAATAAGTCGGTGTCTCGTAGAGGCGCCCGCTACACATCTGCTCTGACGTACGGTGAAAAACAAGTAAACAAGTAATAACTTGCGAAAAATAAAGTCACACTGAATAAAAAAAATTAAAGCTCCGTTCCAGATTGTGAAGGCGGATGACCAGCGAAGTTGTATATACGAAAGCCCTCGTGGGTATCACTTCGCATGTAATACACGGTTTCATACTCTATGTTTGTTGTGCATGTTTTATTTAGTTGTAGCAGCTTTCACTCAGAAGCACACACATGTATACTTATTACTAAGCTGTGTACTCCGCCTCACACCCTTCGCTACAAGACCACCTCACGACGGTGGCGCCACGAACGTTACAATGGTCGCTTTGTGGTCACTATGATAAATGGCCAGCGGTTCGGCGACGACCACGCAGAGCAGATTCTTGGAAAATGTAAGACAATACACGTGCACATCATGGTCGCCGTCACTTTGATGTCCGTGTGACATTGCAGTCTGAACCACTCCAACATGAATGAAATTAGCCACGTGGCATCTGGTCGCGACACATCCATGTAGAAATCAGCCACTACGAGGACGGGCGTTTGGTCATCATCACCGATCCAGCAGAACGCATGACGCATGGCATTTCCAGTCTTGTTTAGAAGCGGCCGGTCGAACATACACGGTAGCGACTACCGTCCCGTTGGTAGTCGCAACTGGCGTCGTTCTCGTCGTTACTCGTATGCTCGCTGCTTCTCGAGCGTACGCACGACGCGCGGAAGCCGGCGACGGTTACACTCGGCGGCACGGGCGCACTCTTTCAACGCCACTGGGTCGGTGGCCCGATGGCGACGGTTGCAGTCCCGTCGCTGCTCGCGGCATTGTTGCTCGTACTCTTGCTGGTCCCCGGGAGTGTGCCCGACACGCGGCCATTTCATGCACCATCAGAGCGAAAATAACCTCCTCCCCCACAGACTTGTGGTTTCGCGGCAGCGCGCGCGATTTGCTGCGACAGTATAACTACGTCACGCACACGTGACCAATTGCGCACTTAGAAGCGAAAGAACCCGACTCTACCTCTCTATGCTCGTCACACTTCATAGAGGGCACCAGGGTTTCACTTTTATGACTCAAAATGCTTCAATACAAATTAGTTCTTCCACGGCCCTCTAAAGAGCAGTAGGGGTTTTCCTACATAAACGGACAAATCCCCTAGGCATATAGCTTCGCTGTAAAAGCACTTCAGGACGAGTTGTTTAAAACAGTTCACATGTATTCATTCACACAGCTACCGCGCCAGAACACAAGTCTAATCGAGTACATGTGACGTTTGTATTGCTATGTTACGTATGTAAAGCGGCAGATATGCAGTATAGTTAGAATTGTGTTCAGCCTACAGGGCTCTGTACACGGCCACATTGTCTTGCCCCACAGACGCGCCGGTGTGCAAGCCAGACCAAAGGCACATCTACGGAGTGTCACGTCATGAGTCGGTTTCCGTGCGCTGCGAGTTGGAGGCAGATCCGGCGGACGTGACATTCCACTGGCGCTTCAACAGCTCCTCCAGTGGCAAGCGCCTGGAGCTAGCCAGCTACAGCCACGCGTTGACGCGCAGCACGGCCCTCTACTCCCCTCTAAATGAGGATGACTTCGGCTTGCTGCTTTGCTGGGGCGCTAACGAGATCGGCAAGCAACAGACGCCCTGCAATTTCACCATCGTCCCCGCCGGTGAGTGCGCATGAATCAGAGGCGAGCTCGTGCTACATACTAGTTAGCTGCCGTGCCATCGCTCTGTTAAAATGTGATATTGCTCTTAAATCTGTTCCCAAGCAATGCCCCTCCACCTGCCTCTGTTCCTCACTCTCTAACTCTGAGTATCTCTCTATAGCTGCCTTCATCTCCTATGATTGACATAACCACGGCTGTAAGTGGCCTTCAGTTCACCATCCTTAGCGAAGAACAAACGCACGTTTCTACAGCATTTACTTAATCCTGGGCAAGGTTTGTGCTTCCTTTGTGCTGCCCGAAGCATTAAAAATTAAATTCGGTAATATCTCGGAGCATGAGGTGGCCTATGTAGACGCGGCGGGAGGTAGCGGCAGTTTTACGGTGGCAACGGCTGTCAGCGGCCGGGGTATTCCCGTGACTGCTGTCACTCTGCGCGGGCGCAACATAGAAGTTGCCGAGGAAATTGCGATCGCATTAGCTTGCGCTGGAACGGACGCGAAATTTGTGATCAGTGACAGCAAAACTGCCATACAAAATTTTAGCAAGGGAACGATCTCGCCCTTAGCGGCCAGAATCCTAGGCCAGAGAAAGCTAGATAGAAAAATTCAAATAATTTGGACTCCGGCGCATGAAGCCGTCCCCGGCAACGAGGCGGCCCACGAGCTGGCTCGAGATCTCTACCGCCGAGCCGCTACGGGGCCCCTCGATGACCGAGGGAGCGGAGAGCGCATGCTAAAATATGGGGAGATCACGCAGCATTATAGATTGGCTCGTAGACTGGTATCCCCGCCAGACCCAAAATTAAACAACAGACAAGCAGTCGCGTGGAGACGTCTACAAACTTATACATATCCGCACCCGGTTATGGCGAACCACATGTTCCCCGAGGCCAGGAGCGATAAATGTAATCTTTGTGGGGCGAGAGGGACCCTCGACCACATAATATGGGAATGTCCGTACTCTCCCGGGGGAACGCACAAAATAGATAGTAGAGACACCTGGGAGACCCTGCTGCGCAGCTCGGACCCTGAGCTCCAGCTCCGGCTCGTCCAACTGGCCGAAGAGGCTGCTGGGACCCAAGACCTCCCAGCCTGCATCTGAGGCGGCGGCACTCGCCCCCTGACCTGTGCGTCGGGGGGTGGGTAGATCACCTTTTTCCGTTGGACATTAAAGTTTATTCTATCTATCTATCTATCCTTTGTGCTGCGCATCGTGCGGCCGCGCGGGCCCTATCTTGAAAGCGATCTTCGGTGGCGCTCAAGGCGCATGGGTGAAGGAAGTCGTTCTACTCAGGCGGCTACTGAGTATGGCCTAGCCACGCGGGCCCTAACTTAAAAGAGATCTGCGAGGAGCACAGATTCGAGGTGCATGGAGGGCTCATACCTTCTCATCCCGCTTGTTCCCGTTAAATCGAGAAGCAGCACGAAGGCAATGCGCTCGCTGCTGCTGCCGCGCTTCCTCACACCAGCGTTTTGAGAGCTAGCATCCGTGGTCGTCGAGTGAGATGTTTTCATGTTTGCTTATGCGTGCGTGGGACCAGGCTTAATTCAGTTAGTAAGCGAATGTTTACAAGTTTACACGGCCGATAAAACTACTAACTTTACTTCGTATAAGTGTCTACAAATTTGCTATCGCAATCGACGCTTCGCCTTGCGGGACAAACTGCGACTTTCTTTAATACAGTGCCACGACAATATAGAATGTTTCTTTCTGCTATTTTCACCATTCATTTCTTCGATTTCCTCACGAAATTTCTGAGCATCACACAATTTCGAAACATACACTGTGATATAATACATTGGTTACGTACCTATTATTTTCTTTTAAGCAGTGCTGGCAGCCCGTCTTTTCTACTAGGACTCGTTTTATTGTAACCACACCCGCCATCTGCGCAGGCCCTCCAGAGCCGGTGAACAACTGCAGCCAGGTCAACGGCACCGAGGACTCGGTGTCGTTCGAGTGCTCCGAGGGTTTCTGGGATGGTGGCGTGGCACCCGTCACGTTCGTGGCTGAACTGCGTGAGGCCGACACTGATCGGCTGGTGGCCAACGCCTCGTCCATGTCTGGACCGGCGTTCAGCTTCAGCGGCCTCGAAGGAGGCTCCACTTTCCGAGTGTTCCTCTTCTCAGCCAACCCTAAGGGACACCGGTCGCCCGTGCACTTCGTCGTCAGCACATTGCGGCCCGCCGAGAAGCTTACCGGTTAGTGCATGCCCGGTTTACACTTTCACCTATTATGATATACATTTACATATTTGACGTATTATTGTGACGTATAGACAATCCGGTACTGATACTGGGTTTCTACGCTCGGAAAAACCAATGCGGAGAAGCTTTGCCGGAGGACAATTGCATATGCCGTGCTAACTCCCGGTTCCTCTTAAATACTTCGGTGGAACTAGTTCTCCTGTTTACTTTGACCCCAGAGCCAATGTTGAATTTCGGACGCTAAAGTCGAAAACCTTTGTGCTGGTTGGAACTGGTGACTTCTACGATCGGTCACAAAATTGATGTTGAAAGAAAAAAAAAAGAAGAATGAGTGGAGGTAGGTAATGCCACTTTACCACTAGTGCGCGTAAGCTTTCTCTTCCTCTCCACCTCTCCACCTCTCCAATGTCTTCCTCTCACAAACGGTGCACGGTGTTCTTTTACCAGTGCATCTGATTTCACCTTCGCAGCCTCTTCCCTTATGCACACTTTTCTGTCTTTGCGAGTTCCTCAATAAAATAATTGCGGCAGAATCCATCACACTATGAGTGTCGAAGTTAATGCGATTAGCACTGACGCAACTAGCGACAGACCATATTGCCAAATTATTCGTTTCTGTGCAGCTCAATGCTCCTGGTTCAATACACGCTCTGGTCCTATTATGCTACTTTCACTTCTTTCTGTGCAGTGGGCTAATCTTTATGGTGATTTTTCCCTTTTCTTTAGCTGACTGCTTAAATGTTCTGTTGCCGAGTTCGTTACATTTTTGCCTCTTGTTCTTGTCTACCCAGGGGCACACGCGCAGTCGCACACACCCAATAGCCGAAGTTGTTTGCTTCCTAGTTGTCTTTAGGGCACGTTCCCAGTGCCTCAAGTTGCCAAAAAAGGGAGAGAGAAACAGATGTTCATCATCAAAGAGGTTTGACACCTATGGACTTTGCTAAAAGTGCGTAAGGTTCCCAAAGATTGCTGTTCACAATAAAAAACTACAATTTCGGCGATGGTTCCAAAACAGCTGCAGGACGTAACAAGCTTTTGGCAATATCTGTCACAGCCGGAGACCTCCCCAACCCATTTCGATGATTCAAACAAACTTTTGTGATAGCTAGGAATCTTCACACACTGCTACGCGGGATAACAAATATGAAGCTATAATCGACTAGTCTCATAACTGCACCTGACTTTCTCTAGCGGTGGTAACCAAAACGCAGAATCCTTATTTTCCTACTGTAAAAGTAACCACTCTACAATTTGACTTATGGGAATTATTTCTTCCCTCTTTCGGGTTCCAGAAACTTCTCTAATGAAAGCTTCATGAAAGCTTGTATGCGTTTTTGCAGGCCAGACCATGGTACTTATTATTAGAAACCATAATAGGGCAGAAGAAACAGGGCGGAAGAGATTCAATAACGGTCTTGTTCTAGCTGCAATTTATTCATTGTGCGCTCGCCAATTTAACAACCTTAGCACGCCTTTCTTTACCTTTCTTTACGTAAAAGAAAGGCCTGCGTCAAAATGCAAGCGCCAGACCTCACTTTGTTTCCACCTTTGGCATATTGTATCCACATAAAAAGGAAACAGGAAAATACGTCTCCCATTGAAATGGTTGCTCCATTGTTCCTATACAGCGGTTCGAGGGACCAAAAGTAAGCGAGCCCGAGGGGCCACAGTTCTTACACACGGCCTCTCTCCCTAATTCCCTCCTCCTGATTTCCCGTACTATAGAAGCAGCCGAAGAGAAACGATCAGGGTAAAAATGCTTGGGGAACAAAAGAGGTTGAGACAAGGGCTGGAGACCGTACCATAAAAATAACACCATTATGCGCAAGGCACAAAAACCGCCGCTTCGACGTCTCCGCGAGGCAACCGTGTCCCTGTTTCTTCCCAGGAGGAAGTGAAGACCTCCATGCATAGTTAAGCGCCGTTGCCGCTGTCACTACGAACTCCTCCACAGCGATCTTCAGCGGCACCGGCAAACGTTTCGCACCCGGTCCACCACTTCACGTTCTTTCTCTCTTCCTTTCTTCCCCTCTTTTTATGTGATCCCTAGGGCGGGAATGAAAGAAAGGGAAAGTAAGGACGTGGCACCAAGGGGGTACCCCTTTGTCTACGTAATTTAACCTCATTTCAGTCACTTTTTTATCCTCCTACTGCCCTTTCACCATCCCGCCATCGCCACGTATGGCCTTCTGACTCCCCTAAATGATAATAAAAAAAACGGGATAAACCTTTCCGCCGTTCTTTATCCTTCAAACTGTGTCGTCACGGTATCTAAAAGGCGGGGGAGAGAAGGTAATCTGTGCGATAAGGTATCTGCCATGCAAATTCTACTTCTTTACTCCGTGGTGTCGTAAGGGGTAGAAGATAGGGAAAAGAGAGAGGACAAAGAGGCGCGCGACGATAAAGCGGTGCCTTCAAAGGCACGAGCGCAGCTCATTTCCATGTTTTCGCGGCAGTATAATTTTGCTACTTTGGCGCCAGCCCCAGAGCGCGCGGCCTGGCCTTGGTAAGCATGAACAGCTGTAGGAGGTGTCCCTCCATAGCCCGACTTTGCAGCCGCCGTTTATAGAAGCACGGCCGGGCTAGGAAGCCCATCTGCTTCACTCCGTTACTTCGCTCTCGCTATTCGCTAAAGGCAGCGTGGATCGGTGCCTTACTTCTCTAATTTTACTCTGTTGTCAACATTTTTCTTGCTTTTCGCATGCAATTGAGCCGCCATCTTCCATGCGCGGCTATTCCTGACTAATGACTGGTTTGGGATGCAGTCGGGATGTCTAACGCAACTAGCGACGTGCGCCGCTCCTGTAATCAGGCGTGTTACAAAACACGACCTCCTTATTTGCTTCTTCGTTGGAAGCCTAGGTCTCGCCTCAGCCTAGAGCGTCTGAAGGCGCCAATAGGGTTAGGGTGCCGTTTTCTTTCCTTCTTTATTTTTTATCCTTCATATTTTGTTCACTGCTCCGGTCGTTCGAAGCATGCTATTCATTTCACTTACTTAATGCTGGAAGTTTCAGCTGTTTTCCTTGTGCCAACTACCGAGCTATACTGTATCTTTCTGCGCATAAATGTTCTCATAAACAGGGAGAGAAAGAGAGAGAAAAAAAAGAGTTTTACCTGGTGTTACAAACGACCGTTTGTTTCCTAGAGTTGGGCTGGGAGATCAAACAAGACAAGATTCGTGCACGTAATCAATTATAACAATCATATTGTTGCGTGACCGAGTAGCACATGCTCGAGAAAAGCCTCATCATTGCAGAAACCAAATCGGGCCGCGGTGGCCTGTCTCTTACATTCTTATCCTGAGCCCGTGGCCGAGCGTTCGGTTTCCGGCCGCGTTACAAAGAGGCATGATAATGAGGGTGAGATGCAAGAGCAACATTTCGGTACAGGCTAAACAACTTCAAGGTGGTAATAATCAATCCAAAGCTTTTCGTTACACAGTCTCTTGTAACTTCAGTGCTGCTTCCTAAAAGTAAACACCATGAACTGTCATCGCGCTCTTCGAAATAGCAAGCGTCTTCGTTACAATTGCAAGTATGCACACTGTTCTCGTTTATGACGACGCATTCAAGTTGTGCACTAACGTGGTTTTAAATTATAACTGTCAAGGAAAGCATAAATGGCCTTTTTGTGAATAGACAAATTTTAAAGGATGTCCTGAAGATTTATAAGCGGATGCACAAAGCACGCCATGACTGCCAATGAAATACTTGCCCTGACATCCTTGATCAACGGCTATGTAAGCGCACATCTTCGTGTGCCGATGTTCTTGGAAATCACATGTTACTGGAATCGCTTGTTCGGATATGCTCACACGATCTCTGTAACCATTTGCAAGCGCCACCATATTAATTTTTTTTAATTCCGCAAATATCCAAAACAACATATTCTTCTGTGTATTTCAGGCTTTGAAGCACGGACTGAAAGAAACGATTGAGGGCTCTGTCGGGGAATGAAATAGAGCCTATTTGTTTTCAGTGTCCGCTCGCAGAATGGTTCCCCGTACTACTTTTTCTAAGTACGTCTGTATATTCATATTGTTTGTGTGGTTTATATCATAGCCTGACGGCAGAGCCGGTACTTACGGCCTCGCTTGTTTTTTTTTCCCCGCTCGGCTGAAATTGCAGCCCGGCAATCAATCAGAAGTCGTGACGGGACCAGTAAATCAACCGCTTTCGTAAACGGTCTTTCTTTTTCTCCTTCCGCGGCCTATGTGTTGCTGATATGGGTTGGAAAAGACGGGGCCAGGTTAAACATACTTTAATCTGATTCCATCAGCTTGAGGTTCACGCACCATCTAGTTAGATGGGGCGTGAAACGTCGTTTATTCTTACTCCAAGACAGCTGAAGCACAGCGAAATAATATATTACCTACTCCCTACAGATGAATGTTCTTCTCCTAAGCATTGGCTCGTCGCGTTGTAAATGTAGACGTAGATCCTTCGGATATAGTGCTCGCGTTATTGTTGTTGTCTTCGTCGTCATTACCGTTGTTGTTTATGCTCTATTATTTATTCGTGTAATTTACTATTTCGAGTACAGCAACAATGTCTTCCGTATTGCGTTCTTGCTTTTCTTCGGTACTTTAATTTGGCAAGTCAGTTCAACAGAAGCAGTTAAGTAATGCCTACGTTAACATCAGTGTGGGCCTCTTCCTTACACAGCAGACAGGATGTTGTTTTTTCGGTTAACCTTGACACCTTTGCCATCTCATTATCTATCTATCTATCTATCTATCTATCTATCTATCTATCTATCTATCTATCTATCTATCTATCTATCTATCTATCTATCTATCTATCTATCTATCTATCTATCTATCTATCTATCTATCTATCTATCTATCTATCTATCTATCTATCTATCTATCTATCTATCTATCTATCTATCTATCTATCTATCTATCTATCTATCTATCTATCTATCTATCTATCTATCTATCTATCTATCTATCTATCTATCTATCTATCTATCTATCTATCTATCTATCTATCTATCTATCTATCTATCTATCTATCTATCTATCTATCAGAGTGCACCTGCCATTTGTATATGTGAACTTCTTTATCAAACTTTCAAGGCTTCACACCACATCCCGATATGTGCGGCATGCGGAACTACGCCTGTTCTGAGAGGAGGCTAATAAAAACCTCTTGCGCTCGCTCCTGAATCTAACGTCCTCTAACGTGGCGTCTACAATAGCCCACTTTTTCGAACAGATGGAGTATGTAAACGCCATCAGACGTTTTATGTAGATGCACTTCGGACACTTATCTGGGTACATGCAAAAAAAAATATGTAAGCAAGGCATCGAAAAGGCAGCGGTTCCTCGCTAGGAACTGGAAAAAATCTCTTTCATTAAAATTTACGGTACTCTCAGTGTCCAGAACACGCAGAAATTTCGTGTAACGACTGGCTCACGAGATGTTTGCGCTATTGCACCGCACCAGTACACTCCGTATTCGTCACCCCCCCCCCCCCTTCATATGGCACATAGAACACCTCATACCCTCAAGCAGCAGGTAACTATGAAGAGCACCTACGAAAAATGCACGTTTCTCGCTCAGACCATGCCACGCTCGGCTCATCAGCATCAATGTGCTAGAACGTTAGATCTCAGCGCTTTTATTTTTTTTAAATCTCTTGTTCCTTGCCCTACTTTTCTTCATGATTCTGCCTTACTAAACAGGACTCATTTCAAGCAGTGGTTTCAAACAGTTTTGGTTTTCGTGACCTTACGTAAAAGCATGATAGCACGAAAAGAACCCCGCTAATTGTAAGTAACCTGGCCTCGTAGCTCTTGAATTAGGGAAAATGAAATCTGGCGTTCCTTATATTTGCTAAAATAACACATGGCAATATGCTGCATCTCCGCAAATCGTCTAATGAAGGCAGAATAAAAATCCGTACTTTCATCTTGAACGGAATCATGCGAATAGACAGCGATGCGAACTAGGAAATGGAATGGAATTTTTTAATAAGCACGGGCCAGGAGATTACAAATAATAATAATAATAATAATAATAATAATAATAATAATAATAATAATAATAATAATAATAATAATAATAACTTCTTTATTTCCATCAGTGATGGAGGAGACTGCGGGTAAAAGTCGCTTTGGGCAAGCGACTTGACTAGAGCCCGCAGAACTAGAACGCGCGTCTGGGTTGAGGGATTTAGTTATGGGTTCATACTTTTGATGTACTGCAGTAATTTTATCAATATTTAAAGCCTTGCTTTTGTATCTGAGTTTGCAGCGTTCTTCTTGTCTTTGTTTGGTTTTCTTTTCAGCTGGAAGCCGTGGTATGATCACCGCCTGGCCCATTATCGGCGCGCTACTTGGCCTCATTGTGACATTGCTGATCGCGGCACTAGTGATCGTCGTCTATGTCAAACACAAATACCTGAAGAGGAAGCGAGGTTTGTGTTAACGCGTTTCACGTTCATTATCTGTAGATGAAAAATATTCAGTTGAGAAAAAACATCGTTAGAAAACTTGAGAGATCGTGTGCGACAGTCGTCTCAGACTTTCGGAGTTTTCAAAGAACTCAGCTACAGCTCTAAGTTGAAAGACACGATCGTTTAAAAAAACAAAGTTGTTTAATATTATTGTTTGGATTCGTTTCTCAACTTCATATACTCAGGCCTCGTGATTCCGTACACACATTCGTCCTGATTTATCTATTTATTTTGTTTAGCACTGAGCACGAAAGTTTAAACTGCACATATTTTTTGTTAAGGCTTTCCTCAACCCGTTTGTGACGGTCTGCAGAGATCTGAACAGCTGCCCTTTGAAAAAACATTTTGCGAAGTCGCATTTCACACTTGCCAATTTCGGCATGGAAACAACTTGCCATTCATATTTACCACAATGACCAAAGCTCAGGCTGCTCCAGCTATCCTAAACCCCACGTGCTGTGTATTCCCGACGCATTCCTTCCTGCTCGCAACTCGAATTGACAAATGTTTAGCTTCTCTTTATTCATTGTCATTGTCGATAGGTTTCATCTTACGCCTCCATTTTATCCGCTTCCGCAAAGCATTAATTCCTGGCTTAGGAGTGTTCGCTCTGGCGAGGCCCTAATTGTACCACTGGTGCATCGTTATGCCGCAATTCATGTTCAATTACTGGCTCACGTAAGAGATTAGGCAGAGATGTTTATTCATGTGTGCTCCTTTCCCCTTTCTGCCTTCTCCTATCAGACACGTACAGTGAACCTGGCGATGAAAAGTAAGTAGCCGGATCAACTTGCTTGCTTTCTTTAGAGCAGTCTACTCAATAGTCGATTGTATGTATACACCGAATGACTCTTATCAAAATTGTGCCCGTTCGAAATTAGTTTTACATTGCATAACTAGGTTCAACACGGATTTCGTGTAGCTTGTTCTGTTTGATTAAGGCGGCTTCAGGACTTTTATATATATATATATATATATATATATATATATATATATATATATATATATATATATATATATATATATATATAAACGAGAAGAAAGGGGGTTAACCGAGGGACCCGACATTTATTAGTCATATAATGAGAAGCCAACAAACACTGACACCAAGTACAACATAGGGGAAATTGCAAGTGCTTAATAAATGAAATAAAGTAATGATAAATAATGGAAATTAAAGTGGATGAAAAAACAACTAGCCGCAGGTGGGAACCGAACCCACAACCTTCGCATGTCGCGTGCGATGCTCTACCAATTGAGCTACCGCGGCGGCGTTTCCCCATCCACTTTCTTGGGTATTTATGTGTACTAGTAGAACCCTGGGAGTGTTAGCCAGCGCCCCCACTCACAGGCCTTGGCGGCGGACGTGGAACGTCTTTTTTGCCGCAGGCGTCACGAGAACGTGATCTTTTTCATCCACTTTAATTTCCATTAATTTATCATTACTTTATTTCATTTATTAAGCACTTGCAATTTCCCCTATGTTGTACTTGGTGTCAGTGTTTGTTGGCTTCTCATTATATGACTATATATATATATATATATATATATATATATATATATATATATATATATATATATATATATATATATAAGGAGATGTTGACGCCCAATTTATTTATTTATTTATTTATTTCGTGTACCCTCAGGGCCAGGGGCATTAACGAGGGGAGTGGTTACATCAAATACAGAAAAAAAGTACAGTGCAGCAAAATGGTTATTAGTACAGAAATAGATGGCTCTCGGTTATGCAATGTTATCTGAGTGTTCTTGAAGTGCTGGTTATTAAAATGAAATACGGTGCATGCAGTGCAGTAATACAGTGTTCCGGTAATACAAAAACAGTGATACAATTAAGGCCGTAGCTACTCCTTATCTCTTGAATGTTTACTTTTGGCTTGTTTTTGTTTTTGTTTTTCTAGAAATTGCGTGTAGGAACAAGATATTGCTTTAAACTTAGAATATTGCGAGAAACAGCGTCGCTGACTCTCATAAATGGACAATGAAGCGCTGCCTTATTCTTTCCTACTTTGGGCGCAACCTGGCTGATTTATCTATTTATACGTACCTGAATAAAGGCTCGATAAAGCGACCATCAGAATCCAACAACGTACCTATTTCAACACCAATACAACAACGTGGACGTATTAAGGCAGTTTTTATTGAGCTTAATGAGAACGGTGCATGCCAAATTTAGACTCGCATGCATGCGATACGATGCTGCAAAAGCTACAATGAATACTTCTGCTAACTGTGTGACTTGCGTCAATAAACTGATAATAAACTACGGCAAATAAAATTATTTTTAAGATCCAACACGCTTCTAAAGAAAGATGCTGACGAGTTTGCGGATGTTGAAGAGAAGGGACCCGACATTATACCAGACACGCCGCTCTGCCAAGTTACTTACAAATGTAAGTATTTATTTGTTGTACCAAATAGTAAGTAATTCAGCATTTTATTCACACATTACCTTGCTCGGAGACGTTGTACGCGGACGACTGCAGTTAGGGGCGCTGTCAGCTTGCTCGTGAGGTTCTTTACAAAACTCCTTATTTTATGAGTTCTGGGGGTTGACTGATTGAATAAATAACTAAAGAATATTTAAAGCTAATTGATTGATTGATTGATTGATTGATTGATTGATTGATTGATTGATTGATTGATTGATTGATTGATTGATTGATTGATTGATTGATTGATTTGTTGTTGGTCTCCTCCGTGCTCTCCAACTTTTCCAATAAATGCTTGAATAGTTACGCGCTAGCTGAGGGTTTGTTCTTATGCGCTCGCTTTTATTGTTGGCACAATCTATCAGGCATAAAAGAAAGAAAGTTGGAAATGAGCCTTACTTACGCCCAGTTTCATGGCGACCCTTCGTTTTCCATCTACAATATTGCAAATCAAGGCGTTTTATAAAATTTTCAATATAGTGTGAACACGAAGGCAAATATTTTGCTGGAGTATGACATGGTTAACATTACTGAAAACGTGAAGTCTAGCGTGTAATCAAGAACTCATCGAGCAACAATACCACTCACGTCGACGCGTCCGGCATGTATATGGCTTAAAAGTAGGCAAAAAAAACGTAGCCGAATTATGCGCCTGGATAACTCGCCAGAATCCCAAGGTTTTGTCCTGAACACGTATCCCGAATATGAAAACTCTGTTCATTGCGTAAAAGAAGTGTAAGAGTGCTCCTTGATGTGGTCTTTCAGGCACCCTTAAGGAGGTTTTTTGAACATCCAGCTGCCATTCTGAGCTGGCGACTTTGCGTTTCCCTTTCAGCGTATGGTTGCGATCAAGACGAAAAAGTAGAGTACGCAAAGGAGCCTCTAACAAGCTACTACACTCTTCCTGCTTCGACAAGGAAGGCTGGCGCAACCGAGTTTTCATGGAGAAACCACTGTACAAATAACGTAAGACATCCTGCATAATTTCTCAGAGTTGGCATGTTTATCGATTTCTTCTTGAGCTGAAAGCGCAGCTGGACAACCTGATGGGGCCGTGTGCATGATTGGAAAAAGTTCTCCCTTTTTTAGTTTTCTCTTGCTGATTTGTGCGTAGACTTTCTGGGCTTGATCAATTAATCTATTGGAACTTGAAGGCAACAACTTTAAAGACAGGAGCGAAACTAGAGTAGACAAGCATTTGGTCCCGTTTTCAGCGCTGGTAACCTTCAAATTTTGAAATGCACCAACCTGTTCGAATCAATGCACTTCTGCAGTTCCATTTATCTTGTTCTTCATATCAACGGGCCATGCACCAAAAAAGGTCAGAATGTCTGTTTCAATTAAATTTAATTAAGCTGAACTGATAGTAGGGCGAGTTGGTACGAATTCATAGAGAACTATTTAGTGTTTTGTCGATTGTGCGCGCTAAATATTTATCTATAAATTTAATTCAGTTTATTTCGTTCTGATTTAAGTACGAGGAGCAATAACTGAAGGCCATGTGAACTGACGAGGCTCTTAATTGCTGCTGTTTACGTTCGGCATACAGGCACATTTCACATTTGATGCAGGTATGTTTACAAGCATTATTCGCACATTATGCGCAGATTGTGAGCACTACAGTTTAAAATATACACGCACGTTTAACCATGTTTTAAGTAGTTCGCATGCGAAGAAGTGCAGCGACGATCTGCACTGCTTACTTCAGTGCCAAGCATATGCTCTACCGGCAAAATGCGCTTCTTTGTTCATATTTAAAAAAATAGCCATCTCTATAGGAAAGTAGCCCAAGAATTTCAAATAATTTGCTCACAAAAATTTTTGAGTAGTTATCAAAATTGACACATGCAAGGCTGTGGTTTGTAGACGAAGGATGGCGTGGAACATTCGTGGTTAATTTTAGCGAGTTGTTCATGCTTATAGTATAAAACACACGAACAATGGTACTTAACGCAGCAATATGTCTTTGTCGCCCAATATTTTACGTGATTTGTTTGTAAAATTCATCCCTACATTTTGGATGAAAGGGCAGCAGACGTAGTTCAACAGGAACACTTTTTTTATGCTTGATCTCGCCAAATATGTGCAGTGCAGCCGATGCTAAGGATCGGTTAAGCCAATCATGTACACCCGGCCCCAAAATTTTACGGGCCACTGAATCTGAGAGAAGGCTTAATATTTTACCAGCCTCACAACAGTGCCTGGTGTTCGCATTTCCAACCGCTTCTAGTGTATATGCGAACAACACAGCGATGCACTCTTTTACTGGCTACCTTTACAGGCTGCTCAGAAATTTGACATTTTAAGATCTCCCGTGGTTCGTAAAATTTTGTGGCCTTGTGCACGAGGGTTGACCGCGTCTTCCAGAAGATGGAGGGGGAATCGTTCGTTATTCGCTACTAAACCTACCACCACGCCTCCATTCAGTCGGCGTCGAAGGGAGGATGATAGAAACAGATAATGGAGTAGCCGTTCTTCTAGTTATCTTTTCAGGTTCGCTGAAGTGACCCGTAGCTTTCACTGTTACCCACGGAGCTGGTGAGACGGAACATAGTTCTATTTCATCAGTATCACTTCTACGTTCTTCAAGGACTACATTACACGCCCGGAGCGCAGATATCGCGTCGTAATTGAATCGGTGGGGCCGAAATACTTACGTCAGGAAATAACATGCAAAATTTTCGCGTAGGTTAGAGCAAATGTGGGAGCTGCCGCGACTACTTGTTCGAAACATAAAAAGTATGCTCACTGGAGAGCTTCATGAAGCGCCACGCAGTACGTGTTCTGACACTGTTAGCCTTGCTGCCCTGACGTGCATGTGAAAAGCTGGTGAGGAAACAGACTACCTTCACTAAATAATAAATGTCGAGCAGAAACGCGGACATAGTTCATCAAGAAGGTATTTCCATTTCGCAACAGTGCACTTGTTCATTTCGCACAGTAGATGGCGGCATAAGCGAACTCATTTACCCCTTTTACGAGGCCATGTAGTTAGTTAGTTGGTTGGTTGGTTAGTTAGTTAGTTAGTTGGTTGGTTGGTTGGTTGGTTGGTTAGTTAGTTAGTTAGCTGGTTTGTCAGTTAGCAAGTTAGTTAGTTAGTTAGTTAGTTAGTTAGTTAGTTAGTTACTTAGTTAGTTAGTTAGTTAGTTAGTTAGTTAGTTAGTTAGTTAGTTAGTTAGTTAGTTAGTTAGTTAGTTAGTTAGTTAGTTAGTTAGTTAGTTAGTTAGTTAGTTAGTTAGTTAGTTAGTTAGTTAGTTAGTTAGTTAGTTGCAATTACCTTCTTTTATCTTGACGTTCCCATACGCTTCGCCCAATAGATTATGTTACAACGACAAAGCTAGCTTCGCAAGGTTTACAGGTATGTGCATTATATCTATACATATACAGAGGCAAGCGTGTACCGCCAACTAATTCGTCAGTTTGTGGGATGGCTGTCCTTGCCAAAGAAAAAAACGGTCCCCCTTTTTTAAAGGCTTTTGTATGGCCTCTTTTGCTTAATACACCGTCAGGCTTTCGTGACATGATGTATATAAGGTGTGCCCAGAGAAACATACGCAAAGACCTATAAAAAATAATCCTTTTTATTCAGAAGCCGCAGTACAAAGGGAGAAGAGGTCAATTTTTAATATTTCGTCCCGAGAAATCTGTTGCTCACAGTGAATGCCACTCGTGCAGCGATTTCTCACTGTACCTCTGCATTGTGCTTTCCCATTCGTGATGCAATCACCATGAAGTTGCTCAACAACGTAAAGGAAGCTGGCCTGTAAAGGCAGACATATAGGGGGAGGGGGGGTACCAATGCCGTAGAGTTGCAAGCCGCAGTTTGGCCACCCCTGCTATATATCAATGAAAAGATAAAGAAATGTACGTTGCGTACATATATTTTACAAACACACCTTAGCAAGCAATACGTAATATATATTGTTAAAACTAATTTGCTGTAAAGTCTCGGAAATGTATTGCGTTATGCTGATAACTTCAAAAAAAAATAATGATAGAAAGTCTGCAATAAACAAGTGGATATAACTTCCATATTATAGAGCCATGAAAGCTTCAATGTTTTGATTCCGTAATCTGTGCTACTAAAGAATGGTCGGTTCTAGCGGAAAGCGAAATACATTATACTCAATTATAGATGGCGCAGTAGGTCTGTCAGGCCACCGGCAGCCTTGAAATCAAGTGCGGGGCTCGTGAGTTGTCCGTGGTCCAGATTCAATGGCCATGATAAGAAAAGGGTGCGGGTCTCTCAAAGTTCTCTAAAATGATTCAATGGGAGGCTATTTACGTTCCAGCTAGTGCTTCAAAAATAAAAAAGGCACACGGCCAGTCTGTGGTGCATGACGGGAACTAGCTAGCGCTTAAATTAAAAGTGCCTTCATTTGAAGACAGCAGCTGAAACACCGTATGGACGGAGGCACAGATTCATCCGTTGTCGCTTAGCACTGGCACATGACGAGTTAGATGGTGCTATCCCATGGTCGCACAGAGTAGCTAAATCTACAGGTAAGGCGTACACGTTAACTAGCCGCGTGCTGATTACCTGCCCGTGAGAAAGGCCTCGGTACCGGTAAAATAGGTCGTACGAGCACAGGTGCACAAATATACCTGTAAAACTGACGTTGCAGGTTAAGAGTGTTACCAAGGGGCCTAACTTTCTTTTCCAAGCCGGTTCGATGCGTTTCGCGATAACTAGACAATGACTTTTGTGGATTATTTCTCTTCCGCTCTTATTCTACGCCTCATAACAGCAGCCTATTTTGCCGATTGCACAAGTCAAATATTACTAAGTCCCAGGGGTAATCACGAGAATGAAAGTAACTGAAATTGAATTGTCATACTAGTCTGACCCAGCTCTCTCGTTATACTACTATTCACGTCTTTTTTATTACTGTTATACTCTAATAAATATATTATCATGAGAAGCCAACACACAAAGACACCAAGGACAACGTGGGGCAAATTACTTGTACTTACTTATTGAAATAAATAAATAATAAATTGGTGGCAATAATGATCAATGCAAAAGCAACTTCCCGCAGGCGGGGAACGATCCCACGTCTTCGCATTAGGCGTGGGAGGCTCTTACCAGTAAATATAAGGAATAGTAGATATAGGAAAAATAGACACCCTGCACGGGCCAACTGCCGTTCGCAGGAGGACCAGCCGTTGGAAGCAGTGGGTGCGGAACTGCCATTTCCAGCCGCTGCACGCCGACTGGGTCACGTGGGTTCCACTTCGAGCTTGCCTCGGCCGCAGCGATTCTACCTGGACCAGCTTTCCCCGGACGGCAGCGGCGCAACCCACGTTGATTTTGTGCGCAGCGGCGTGCTGAGACCACTGGCATCGGCGCACAGACTGCCGCGTCGCTCCCGCAGCAACTTGGAGGAGTTCGGGCCTGTGCTCTCCAACGACTCGCTCGAGAGCACAGTCTGAAAGGGAGGGCGGAGTGTCCGCAGTGTCTTCAGCCCCGGCTCCCCGAGGGTGCCGAAAGAGTCGAGTACGATAGTTGTTTGAGACTTGCCCACTGTCGCTCTTCGCAACCACTCTGACTGTTAGGAAGGCAACAATTTCGGAAATGTGCTAATTAGGCGGAATAACGATGAGGGAAGCGAAAACCTCAGAAAAGAGAAAGAGAATGGGGCCAGCGGCAAACATGTAACCGTACTTAGTAAAGCGTCTATTTCCACAAGAAGAAACAAAAAGGAGAATAAATTGAATGAAGAGAAAATTGAAATAATTGAAGAAAATGAAGATGTAGGCTCGTAAGCGTATCCTTCCTGTTACTGTATTGATATTTCTTCTTTAATTTTACGTTTATGTCAGCGTGCTTTTAGGCCTCTCTTTTCCAATGTGACAGAATGACGCAAAGCGCTTGCTCGCGCTTTGGTTTTAACTTTTAAGGTTATTTTATACCAGAATGACTTCTTCTGGACAAACTTTCCTAACTGACTTACGCGCTTTCGTGGTTAGATTTTTTTAAGCCTAAGTACTGACATTTGACAAACTCCTATTTTACCATGGAATTTCGTCAAACTGACTGTCAGTATAGCAAATCCTAAAATATAGACACTGAAAGGTGGTGTGCTTTTTCACGCGGTTAAGTTTTCTATTAGTGGCGCACTTGTTCTTAAGTTATTGACTCGAGAATAAAGGCGGTGACTCAGACCAAATCGCTCAATACGCTATCCTTATGCAAGAATGAAACTTTATTTATTGCGTGCTTGTCTTCTACTATTTCGCTCGGTGAACAAACACATCTCTAAATACGCGCCAGGGCACAATGTTTCTTGCATGTAACTATACAAAACTACTACGCGTTTAAAAAATGTCTTCGGTTCCTACAGAATTTTCTGTTCTTGCAGGAAACCAAGATTCTCCGAAGAATGTGCCTGTGCCAAGTGTACTCATACCAGGACGAAACAATGTGACGTCCCACACCACTGCTGTAGAAATGAGCATGAACAAATGTGGCTGGTTTTTCGCTTAGCGAAAACATCAGGCAGTGTCGTGAAATGTGATTGTTTAGCGCTCTCAGGCACCGTGTGGATTAGACTGCGCCATCCCAACGTGCTTCCCTACGATTCCTTCTTCAATGAGTGACGAGTACAGACGAAGTTCAAGCAGCGCCCACTTTCTCCATCAAGTTTGTGTCTCCTGTAAGAAAACATCGTATGTGCTCAGATCGTCGTGATCGCTGTTCTTATTTTTGTTTCCCTGAAAAGAACAAGGTGGACTTGAATCCCTTGGAACTTTCCGCACAAGCAGAAGCCTACAACGGGATTGTTCAGCATGGGACTGAAGGCAGCGCGTAAGTGTGTCACTACTCCCCCAATTTAAGCCTCCGAGTAAAAGCTGTTAACCATGGTTACCTGACCATGTGGAAGAGTCGCCGAGACGTAATCAACCTGTCGTTGCCACGTGAACTGCAGCGCTCACCTGTTCGAGTGCAACCCAGATCTTCGGTGTTATTCGAGTACTCCCAGCAAGTGCCGCATCGTGACACACCTAACACGATGTCTCTCGAGTGCTTTACCTCGTGCGGAAAAGTTACAGTGGTGAATAAAGTGATTTTATAACTTTTGGCACTGAGCCTAAATGAAAGTGTACCCTGATGACTGACTACGTACTTTTTCACCCCCCGCCCCGTCTCCCCCTTCTCCCTTCTCCATCTTCATTACTGTTGTTATATTTTTCATCACGTAACCATTAAAAGCACGGATTGAGGAAGAGAAGCGGGCTCACAGTTGTCTCCGCAAAGGCACACAATTGCCACCCACTTGAAGAGAGCGAGCGGCTTGAGCACTTGAGCGAAATGCTCAAGCTCAAGCACGACTTTATGTTAGAACGCATCAGTGCGAAAGGCTTCAGCCCTTGTTGGAATGCCCAACTTTCAACAATTGACGCTCTGTGCGGCGAATCAATCTCTAGTGGCTCGACCTCACTCAAACTGAGCTCAATGGGAGAAAAAGTTCAAAGTGACTTAAAGATAGCAATGTTAATCAGAGGATATTTCTCGTTAGCTACCCTGTACTGGGGAAGGCGGAAATCGGTATTAAAAGATGAGTGAAGAAGAAGGAACGAAATTATTTAGTTCCCAACTGTCGTGCTTCAACTCAATACGAGGCTGATAAACCTATACTAGAATTATCCCCACCCGCCGCGGTTGCTCAGTGGCTATGGTGTTGGGCTGCTGAGCACGAGGTCGCGGGATCGAATCCCGGCCACGGCGGCCGCATTGCGATGGGGGCGAAATGCGAAAACACCCGTGTGCTTAGATTTAGGTGCACGTTAAAGAACCCCAGGTGGTCAAAATTTCCGGAGTCCTCCACTACGGCGTCCCTCATAATCAGAAAGTGGTTTTGGCACGTGAAACCCCAAATATTATTATTATTATTAGAATTATCCCCGACCACCGAACTAGACTCTCGTCTGTAGTACTAGTACTGTGTGTGTGATGGGGTGTGTTGTGGTGTGCCTTCCTAATCCTATCGCCTTTTCTAACTGCCTTGAAAAGGACTTTTCGGCAATGCCGTCAGAATGAATATATATTTCCGTTTTACCAAAAACCTTCCCTGAAAATCGAGTCACGAACTAATTTTTTTAAAATTAAATTATGGGCTTTTACGTGCCAGAACCACTTTCTGATTATGAGGCGCGCCGTAGTGGGGGACTCCGGAAATTTCGACCACCTGGGGTTCTTTAAGGTGCACCTAAATCTAAGTACACGGGTGTTTTCGCATTTCGCCCCCATTGAAATGCGGCCGCCGTGGCCGGGATTCAATCCCGCGACCTCGTGCTCAGCAGCCCAACACCATAGCCACGAGCTAATTCTGAAAACATCAATTGCGTATTCGAACAGTTTGATGAGAAAATGAAGCCAACGTGTACAGTATTGTATGGCGTGCTGAGATTTATGACCAACTGTGGCATAAATACGACTGCAACGTGCAGTAAATTTGTAACTAATCCTTCCAAAACGACCACTTATCTGATTAACCTTTTTTGTAGGTTCGGTGGTTTTACAAGTGTGATGCAGTTTAAAAAATTGGTTAAACACTTTTGTAGCATTTACGATCCCGATCCTACGGCTGTGTTTGTGAGACGAGTAAAAGGAATGAAGCAGGGCGAGGAAGGGGCTGATTGCTACTAGACAAATGCGTTAATAATGCAAATAAATTGGAAGCTTCCAAGTATACCTGCTGAAAGGATCGCGCAATGCAGGTCCATGAAGAACGTGAGTGCTGCCAAGACCCAGTTGTGCCAAACTTAGAGAGAAGCTTGTTCTCTTCCGTAATCTGGAACCCTCCAGAAACGTTTCGTTCGCTAGTTTTAGATTATTTAGCAATCTTAGCACGCTGAATCTGTAACAAAACAAAAAATGATTACAATCGCTTAATGTTCAGTTATTGTTCCTGGTATAATGATTTCCTTTACCTATGGAGGAACCTTGAAGCAACAAAACCGACTCACTGCTATTTTTTTAGTTACTCAGAATAGTGAAAGCCCACAATTTATTAGGTGTAAACTGTTTGTTTAAAATCCCAACACTTCACATTGGGTTATGAGGGAGACTTGTATACGTCAAGGCCCTGACGAAGAGAAGTCTTGTTGAAGTGTTGGCTTCAGAAACAGAAAAAGCAGTAAAGCACGAGGAATAAAGTTGCTACTGCTGTGCCGCACATACTGTTTCCATGTACTGCTTGCTAGTGTAGTACGCGTCGGACAGCGCGTGTCTGTTTGTTGTTCCCTGAAAACTGCATGATTCTTTAGATGGCAGGGAAGGCTATTAGAGGGGGCTATGAATTTCGGAAATTTTTGAAAGACAAAGCCGTGTTTTCTTTCTTTTTTCGATTGACATTGAGGCTTCTTAACAACCTGCATTCATCTTCACGGTCGTCTAGCGTGCCTTGTTTGCGCTACACATCCAGCAATACTGCACCAACTAGACAAGCAGTCGGTCCTTTCGAGCTCAAGATTATCAAGAATTCGGAAGCCCGTAACTGCTGCATGCTGTAATAAAATAAGGAACTCGAATAACCAGAGGAGTCTGAAAAAATCTTTCATTGTATTGGTTGTACTTCCCAATTCAGTGGTAGTCATACAGGAAGCCTACAAACACGTATTGAATGGAAGCGTTTCAGTTATTCTAAAATGAAGCGTTCCTATAGAATCGAGTAATTTCACAGCGCGCCTATAGTACTTGACACAACCATGGGTGGAAAGCAAATCTTGGCGTACATATCCGATGTCCAGCACCCGCTCTAACTCATTTCCTGTCAACTTTCACATAGCGCGTTGATGAAGGAGTCTGGCTACAGTTATCTTCCGTTTGCTCAACTCGCGAAACTCGTGGCGCGTTTCGTGCTGCCTTGTTTCCTCTTGCCTAATGGAAAGCGGGCCCATCGATTTCGTTCCACAGTTTCTGCCACAGAGGAGGAACGCGAACAAAGCGCTGGCAGCAGCGGTCGCTGTTCGAGTGCGCGATAACGTCGTCCTGAGTCCCTCTATCACCTTTGTTCCCTGGTGGGCCTTCCTCGATTTGCTACAATTAGAGTACCTCACGACATGTTCCAACGCTTGTTTTCGGTGTTACATGCCAGAACCTGCATGAACGTTATAAGGGACGCCCTACCGGATGGCTCCGGATTAAGTTTTACAACCCGGTGTCCTTTGGTGTGCACGTACGTGCACGTACGCGAGCGTTTCTGCATCTCACCCCCATTAAAATGCAGCCGCCGTGGCAGGGGCTCGATCCTGCGACCTTTGGCCAAGCACAGCAATCTACTAACTGCTGAGCCACCACCGCCGGATAACAAGCCAAGTTTTATCATTTTTTGGCAGCGTTACGTATAATAAATCAACTATCTATGTATTTAAAGCTACTGCACAAGACTTGTCATTGCGCATCAGCATCATCTGCATCGTTAGTGGCGCCACTCACTCAAGAGACGTTCAGAAAAAAAGTTTAGCACGTTTAACGTTTCGTGGTACGCCTTTGAAGCACCCCCCCCCCCCCTCCCCCACCAAATTCCATCCCCTTAAAAGCACCTGCAACAACGACAATACAAGACAACTTTGGCAGTTGTGGCTTGTTTTTATACAAGATGGAGACAGCGCTAATAAATAACAGATCACAAGCACACCGAACATTACTTGGAGCCTCTATCGAACGTTTCGAAATCAATACTCAAATTACCTGGCTTGTCATCGCACGCGTAGTTCGGTGCTCTAAAGCTTCAGTGGCACCAAAATCCAGTAGCTTGACACCTGCACTATTTCTCAGACAATATCTGGAGTTCCGGAGCTCTTGAGTCAAAAGAAACGCCTCACAATAGCTTCCTGCGACATAACATGTGCCGCGAGATATAGGTTGAGAAATTTTCACAAACTTCGCGCATACTCTTGTCACGATAGCAGAGCACGAAAAGGTATTTCTGCCTACCCTTCATATGGAAGCCACAGACAAAGGCTTTTTATGCGAAGCATACTAGCCGCACAACCACGCTCTTCCTTGCTGCGCCGCGCGCGGCCGCGTAGCTACCATATGACGTCGTAACAGCTACAAAAGCGGAGGCTCAACTCGTGCGCTCGCTTGCGGCCGCGTAGCTACATAGCCGGGTCTCAGCTCGTGCGCTCGCCTGCATGAGTTGTTTCTTCGTCTAGCCGAACCAAAGATAGCCAAGCAACAGCGGTTCACCAGGCTAAACAGTGGTTCAACAACTAAAATAAAGGCTAGTATGCTTCGCATCCTGGCTTAAGCTTAGCTAAGCCACAGCCATTTTTTTTCTTGACGACTCAAAAGCCCCGTGTCACCACCGTGTCAGTGGTTAAGCCGGCTCGAAGGCGCATTTCCGTCGACCCGCAGAAAGAAACAGATTAAAAAACGCACAGAGGTACAATAACTTCATATTGCAGAAACGGTCCGTGTAAATATAAAAATCTTTGCGGCATGTCGTACTCGATGGAGAGGAAAAGAAGGGAAGTGTGAGGGACCGAACTTTTTCAGAGTGAAAGCAATCCTTGAGTGAACAAAACGAAGAGGTAAATGCTGGTAAAACGCTGAGCCATGTGGACCACCGAGCAGGAATTTGCCGCCAATCAACAATCATCAAGAATTCACGCAAAATTAGGTATTTCTAAAAGCACCTCTAGAGATGTAGAATATGACCACCCCGAGCGCAGAGACAAGCGATCTTTATTCAAGCGTCACCAAGAAGGAGCAAAAAAAGAGAAAAAGGGAGAAAAGGAGCAATACAAATTATGCTGATATTATTGTTATTGTTGTTATTGTTATTGTTATTGTTATTGTTGCTGTTGCTGTTGTTGTTGTTGTTGTTGTTGTTGTTGTTGTTGTTGTTGTTGTTGTTGTTATTATTATTATTATTATTATTATTATTATTATTATTATTATTATTATTATTATTATTATTATCATTATTATTATTTGTGGGGTTTTACGTGCCTAAACCACTATATTTTTACGGGGCACGCCATAGTGGGGGACTGCGGAATAATTTTGACCACCTGAGATTATTTAACCTGAAGGCAGTGCACGGTACACTCATGTTCTCGCATTTCGCCGCCATCGAAATGCACCCGCCGCGATAGGGATATGGTGCGCGACCGCGTGCGTAACAGCGTAACTCTGAAGCCACTACAAGGCCACATCGGGTTATGCAGGTCTAAGGCGCAAATCGGAATCTATTGAAGCAAGGTGTCGCGAAGGGCTTAAGCAAATGCTCTGTTTTCCCATTTCATTCCTGCGTCTTTGGCGTAAACTGCAGGCACGCGTGCGCGTGCTCTCACGCACCCGTGCGATGCAATGGGACACATGCCGCGAACACCCCAAAGAGCTAGTTAACGTTTGCACGATAGAAGTACATGTGCCACTGTGATTTGAGGATTAGAGCATCAGGTGCGAGCTATTCGGCAAGATAGGAGCCGCAGCAACACTCAATAAAGTCCGGTAGGGTCTGCAAAGAAAGCATCGCTTTCAAAGAAAGAGAGACACAGAGAGACAAGCAGGCTCACAAGTGAAATTTAATGCTAACCAAAACCCTAGTTGCTGCAAAAGAATTTAATCACATTCTGGGGTTTCACGCGCCAAAACCATGATATGATTATGAAGTGCGCCACATTAGGGGACCGCAATATTCAGACCACCTGGGGTTCTTTTTGGAGCGTAGAGTGCACGGTGCACAGACAATCTTGCCATTTCGCCCTAATCGAAATGTGCCCACCACGGCCGAGATTTGATCCTGCGACCTCGCGCTTAGCAGTAGTAACGCCAAAGCCTATAGGGGACCCCAGTGTGTGCGAATTAAAGCAATTCAACGTTCTTACTAGGGACATTAGGAAACCTTCTCCGTTGTTTTTTTCGCTGCTGATGTCCCATTGACAGAAACAGACTCAGGCGGGCATGCTGCTTGGGCCAATGCGCTCTTAAGAAGTCGAGAATAGTAAGATAGTCAATGAGAACCAGCCAGAGAAAAGCAGGCCGTAAGGCCATCACGTGTGTTAAAGTGTCGCTATCTTCATTCGCAGTCAAACAGGCTTCTTGTTCGGACATCCCTTCCTGACATTCGAGATGGTGTATTCACTGCAGAGCATGGGCATCTTGCTGCGTAAACGTCAAGCGATACCTTTTTTGCTTCTCAGTACAGTACGCCGCCACCACCGACGAAGATAGTCTGGGCACCAGATCGATCTGCTCCTCTCTCCACATCGGCTCTCCGGAAATCGCAAATCCACCGCCGACACCACGAAAGCTTCGAGCTGAAATATCGTTGTGGGCGCCCGCATGTATGAATGGATGGATGGAGGGGTGGGTGGATGGATGGATGTTATGAGCGTCCCCTTTGAAACGGCGTGGCGGGTTACGGCAGCAAACTCTTGCTATTATACTGCCTAATGTTCTACCTATGTTAAAGAAGAAAAAAAGAAAAAAGGAAAAGAAAACACGATGAATTTCCTTAGCCAAATTTTCTGATCCCCTGTTGTGAACTTTGTTTTTGTACGTCTCTGTTTTTTGTCGTTTTCCTACTTTTCTTCCACTAATCTTTCAATCGCATCTTACTAATCTCTATTGCGGACATCTTTACTTTGCCCCTGCTCTCACTGAACCCAAAGGCTTCATGGAAGCCAGTGGTGCCTAAATCAACCGCTGGGCAGATATCTTCACAACAATGACGTCTTCGCATCTGGCCACAGTGAGAATGTAGCTGGGGTTCTAGACCGAAGGTTTCCGTTGGAAGATAGAAGAAGCCAAATACAACACAGTAACGACTTCTGCAACTTCTTGTCGAATGTGTAAAATTTGCCGGCACGTGTAAATAAAGACGCACATGCGCAAATAAAGGAAATCTGCAGCTACGTGAAGCGGATGTAAATAGACTATATTATGGCAACACACACCAGGCAGGTAACAAATTGAAGATTTGTAACAAAGCAAATTATTTTACAAATAACTTTTTGGGACCCACACTTTCCCCGCAGCATTCGGGCTTAAAAACAGTACTGTGGGGATTATACAAACGCTATGCAAATAAAAAGAAGATAAACGCCACGCACGTTCTTCCCAGCATGTGTTTATCACGCTCTCAAGACTCGACCTACTCGACGGTTCATAGGGAATAGCTGCAGTAAGGTAAAGCAGAGGGCAGTTGCAACATTTGCCTCAATTCGTCAGTTAGTTGTGCTGTTATGCACCAAAGGATATATTCATCCTTGAATATACTCAATGCTCAAATACTCAATACTCAAATTTACTCAATGGAACATTAATAAATACGTTGATGAAGATGTGAGAACCAGTTTCATTTGTAACCAGATTACACTGACAAACACAATGAACTGCAGCAAAACCTTTGGAGCCATATGTTTACGGCCCGAACAATAGAACATCATAATTACGGCATTAGTAAACTTCACCCCAAAGGTCTGCTTTTGAAAAAAGCAATCTTCTTCAATGATGTTGACGCTGCGCGGGGATTGGATGCTTCTCACGGGGTTACTTTTGCATAAGTAAGCAGCTCCTACCTGGCGAATACTCAAGCGCTTTAAGCGTGCCCGCTTAAGTTCCAGCATCTGTCCGCCATGAACTCGACAATATTGGGCCACCTGTACATGTACGTTTTGTGTAGTTTTTTTCGTGCTAAAGGAAGTTATCGTTACTGTCTTCATTACAAGTGAATCCCTGAGCTACAGTGTAGCCTCTCTTTAATTAGGCTTAGGACTACTCGTATACCCGCAATCTACACCCCCTCCGTTGCTGCTGCTCAGATTCCTAACATGTGAAATGTTACCTATTGTGGCAAAAACAATCCCGATCCTGAAATCAGGCAAACCACCGGACAGCGTCAGCCTGCGTCCCATCTAACTCACGTCCTGCGTGGACAAGGTGCTGGAGCACGTGGCAGCCAATCGGTTGCAGGAATACCTGGAGAAGGAAGGCCTCTACCCGGACACAAAGATCGGCTTCCGGCACAGACTTAGCACACAAGATGTCATGCTACAGCTCAAACAAGAAACCATTGACAACAGGACAAAAGACAGCAAGGTAATTCTGGGGCCCGATTTACAAAGTGCATTCGAAAAAGTCAGACACTCAGCCATCTTAGGACAAGTATAAAGATTCACCATAGGGCTAAAGAGCTATAATTGCATCCAAGGCTTCTTGACCAACCGCACGGTGGAACTGCATGCCGGAGACCTCAAGCTCCCCGAACGCAAGCTCGGCAGCATGGGTACCCCGCAAGGTTCGGTCATCTTGCCGTTGCTCTTCAACCTCGTCATGATCGCGGTAGAAAGGCAGTAGTGGGGACCGGCGTCCAGCATACAATCTACGCCGACGACATTACCCTGTGGGCGGCCGGTGGCACCGACGCCAGCATCGAGCATCAGCTGCAAGCGGCGGTTACTGCTATCGAGCGGCACCTTGACGGCACAGGCCTAACGTGCTCGCCAGCCAAATCCGAGCTGTTCGCCCTCACACAGCTACGACAGGGATGGAAACGCTTTCCCCCTCGGTAGTGCGATCACGCCAAGATCGTTTCTGCATCGGGGCAACGCATCGCCGAAGTTCCCAAGATCAGGGTCTTAGGCCTGCTGCTAAACAAGAGCGGCCGTAATGATGAGACCCTCAACAAACTTACCACCAAAGCAACGGACGCCATCCGGCTCATACACCCAGTGTCGACACGACGGGCGGGAATGCGTGAAGACAGTCTGGTGAGCCTTGTCCAGTCATTCGTGACCAGTTACATCACCTGCATTGCGGCCTACCTCAACTGGCAGCTCCCTGACAGAACCAAGATCAACACGCTGATCAGACGGGCTTACAAGACGGCGCTAGGCTCAATGGCGACCATGAGTACGGCTCGGCTCCTGCAGCTCGACGTCCATAACACCTTAGAAGAAATAGCCGAGAAGCAGCTCACCACGCAAATGGAGCGCCTCTCTACGACCAAGACGAGCCGCAGTATACTGACGTCCATGGTTTGCAACTCCCAAGCTCCCAGCTGGCAACCATGCGAGATCAACGAAGAGGCGCGGGCCCACATACACGTGGACCTTACCCGAAGAACATGCACTCCGAGTACAACTAAGAACGGTGGCAGACGCGGGCCAAGGCCCTCACCGAACAACACACCCAAGACCCGCACGCCCGGTACGTGGACGCAGCGGAATACAGGCGGGAAGGCTTCACGACAGTGGTCTTCAGGCGGCTACTGGCCCCAAGACGACGGCAGCGTGCGTGCGGTGCACAGACGCCACAGACGCCGAGGAGGTGGCCATCCCTCTGGCGATCTCCGAGGCCGAGCGTCGCACCGTGCTCAGCGACTCAAGGAACGCCGTGCGCAACTTTGCCAAGGGGCGAGTATGCGCACCGGCGGCCGCCATCACCGGCAAGCTCCAGCTCCAAGACCGCGGCAGCACCATCCGTATCAAGTGGTTCCCGGCGCCTTCCGGCGAGTGTGCATCCTCACCGAACCACAACGAGACGGCCCATTCGGCGGCGCGAGCGCTTACCCTCCATGCTCCCAAGAGTGACCGTTCCGTGTGGTGGTTCGAAACCAAGGACCGAGTGACCAGTTATCTCGAAGTTATTAAGAAGTTTCTCTCGGCCGGCAATGCCACCTCCCCACCCGGCACTAAGTCGGGAGGAGGCCTTCATCCTAAGTCAGATGCAGACCAGGTCACTCCTCGCCCCGGCACTGCTACACGTGCTTCACCCAGAACTTTATCCGAGTGGTGTGTTCGGTGTTTGTGCAGTGGGTCCGGCGCACCAATGGCACATCATGTGGGACTGTGCCTGGAGCCCCATAACGTAAAACTATTACAATTTGTTTTCATTCCAACCGCCTGACGTCAGATTTGCGTAACCGCCAACGCAAGCAGCGGGCGGTCAGCCGCAGAATTGTCTGAACAGACCAATAAAGCGCTCTCCTCGTTCATATGATGTCCTTTTTGTTTGCTTGAAAAACGAATAATATTGTCTACACTGAGTGGCTTGTCTTATCTAATTGGCTGACAAGAGGCGAGGAGCATGCTCAAGTGGAGAGGGATTTGATAGGGCCGAGCCACTGCACTGAAAATCGATAACCGGATGACGAAGGTGGTGCCGGCGTCTGCGATTGGTGCGTATTCCCTTACTTAGTTTGCAGTGGCTGGTCAAAAAATGCAGCGGCATGCAACGGAAACTTAAGAATGATGCTAAAACAGATCCTCAGCAAAGACGAGTCGACAAAATGAGGTCGTGAACATGCCGAAAGTGCTCGAAAATTTACACGGCCCCGCACGAAGCTTTATTACACACAAATAAACCCATGCTCTCCGGCACGTGGAAGCAGCCAGCGCCTGAGCGATCGGTGGCAGCCATCTTTTATTCCTTTCGGAACGGGGCAGCCTACGTCTATTCAGAAGAAAATTCAGCTTTGTTCGGCATATTATAGCATATTTAATGCGTACAGGTCACTTTGACACGTGAGTTCTTGCGGTTTTGTGACGTGGCGTGACAGGCAGGTGAAGGAGGTGCAGCCCGAAAACTTTTGGCCAATAGCCGAGGGCTAATGGCGAAAAGGCGTCGAATGAAAAATAACTATTTTTCTTTTTTCGGTTGGATAATGCATAATCAGCCTGTACACGTCATACCAGGTGGAGCTATCGTGGTTTTCGTGTAGTCTCGTGACAGACAGGTGAAGTAGGGGTGGTCCAAAAAAGTTTTTGACCAATCGTGGAGGGCTGATTACAGAATTTGAATAGAAAAGTTTGTAATAGTTTTACGTTGTAGCGCCTCAGGTTCCCGGCGAAAGCTACCTCTAGGACATACGCACCCAAACTTGAAAGTGCAGTGCAATCTACCGAGAAAGACACTTTACTATGGACCGTCCAGCAGTCCCTGGGTGCGCTCGAAAAGCACAAGCCTCACAACCCACCACGAACGGGCCGAACTGGGGTAGTGCAGAGTAGGGCATAACCCCGGGTCGGCGCTTGGCCAACGTCAGGACACGTTAAACCACTGGTTGCCGGCATTTTAATAAAGCTATTCCTATCCTATCCTCACCTCTTGTGGGGATCACCCTATCTATCAGCATCGTCAGCTTCACTATTCATGCTTGTAATTGCGGTCCGACGACTCAGTCGCTCGACTATTCTTAAATAATCACTGGCTTCCTTACCGGCTCATTCAAAGCACGAGAATGTCCTTGCATCTCGATCTGGTCACGGCGAAGCAATGCAAACTTTTCCTTTGTGGGGCGAAATTTAAAGGAAATGGGGAAGTAACTTGTGTTGAAATGGCTGGAACCTGTACGAAACAAGAAACTGAAGTGATTTCTATCGTATTTTGCCCCCTTTTATTGTGCGTTTGTCGTCTTTATTTTTTTGGAGTGATTATCACAGATGGACATGTTCAGTCTCACTGAGCTTATAGTTCTACAAGACACTACTGCTTTCCGACAAAAATGCGACGTCTTGTTTAAAAAAAAATCATGAGCCATTCCACTCTGTGAAGATGGTTGACCAGTGAAGCTGTTCGGCACACGACACGGAGGTGCCGCATAATTTTGAACAAAGGTGCGAACTTATTTATTGTCTTGATGGGTGGTCATTGTGCCGAAAGGTACGCACACACATTTATTGTCTTGATCGGTGGTCATTGTTTCACTCGCAACTGCAGTCACACTATTTGATAATGTTAAATTGATGCACGTACGCCTCTGGGTGGTCGGTGGGGCGGGATCACTGTGGCATCGCAACATTGAACGCGTAAACCGCTCTCTTTTAGGTACCGACATATCCATATTGAAATCACCAATAACGACAACAGGGGTAGTGTCATCGCAGCTAATTCACACAAAGTGAGTAGCCATGAACCCTATAGAACTATTAGTCATTGCAGTTTTTTTTTGCCATTGATGATGACAGTTTTCGACATGCTGTTCTGTATGTTTTATGCGTAATTAGAAACAATTTAAGCCCTGTTCACTACACTTTGCTGAGTGCTTGTAATCTCTGCCTTACGCGTGGCTATGAGCCATTCATGGTGATAGTTTATGTTCGAGGAGAACAAAAATGAATGGAATCCTAGCCATATACAGCTTCGCTGTAAAAAAAAACTTAAGACTACTGCATTGTTGTTGTCATGGTGACATATATAATGGCATTAAGGGCGCGTATACGGAACCATCATTACCTCAACGAGACTAAGTGCACTTAGAGTTCTCTTCCACACGTGTCTAATGGTGCTACGTAATGTTGCAATGTCAATATGCATATTGCCGAAATAACTTTACTAACGTCGTTACGAGCGCGAAAATAAACATTGCTTTGTCATCGTGTCTTACGTATCTAAAGTAGCGGGATGCATTTGACGCTTTAAAGCTGTAGTGGGACATACCAATCTAGAATTACCAGCTTTGTTATAAAGCATATATAATGTCAACTAAAAGCTGGGACGTCCCTGGTATAAGTGCTGCGTTAAATTTTATTTGCATTTTGCTATGGAGTACGTTGTTTACCCTAAAAACGTTCTCTTCTATAGGAGCCGAGATATGAATTCCAGCGTATTCTCAACAACAGCACGAAAGCATAGAAGCAGCAGTGGTGACAGAAAGAATTCATAAGGGAAAGTCAGGGATGTTGAACAGGCTGAGCCCGGTTGCCTAGCCTTCACTGGGGAAGGAATGTCAGAGATGCGAAGGAGGAAAGAAGTTTAGATTTTACACGGACATACAAACAGTGAAACCCTTATTTCGCTCTAGGGAGCCAACCTTAAAGAAAACATTAGAAAGTCATTCGATTTGGCTCGATACAGATCATCGGAAGAAGCTTTTGAACGCAAGACAAAAAGTAGCGAAAGCTCAAAGATGGGCTGTTTACAGTTCCTGCAAACAACAAGGTTCCAGCAGTATTAAGGATGAGATGACCAGACCGAATTCAAGCCCGGTTTAAACACCGCTGTAGATGAGTTTCCAAGTTCCCGTTCGGCTTACTTGCATTTCAGATGGAAAGAAGGGCCAGTTAAGATTTTACATAATTAAAGTTGTGTGCAGAGTAGAAGGTGCTACCGAGAGGAAGGCGGCCAGGTTTATACTCGGGATAATCCGCTCTCCAGATTGGCGCTTAAAAGCCTTTATTACCAGATTCCAAGAGGAGCTTCTCAATTGCTGCAGGATAATTTCCACGGCTACAGGACAACGTTCCACGGCACGCAAACAACCTTGCAGAAGAACACTGGCCATTACCTCACAGCACCACTTCACAACTCATCCCTCCACTGCGCCCTCCTGAAATCCTCCGCCTCCAAAACAGATGCTTCGCTGCTCGATTACTTACTTCAGCAGCTCGCATTTTCAAACACCCGATAGTACCCACGCCCAACAATCGATAGCACGCGCAAGGTAAGCTTGGGCGTAATGCGTATCTGTACGCCCTTGCGTTTTCGGCAAGGGAAAGCAGAACCGCCCAGGCATTATGAAGCAATGAGTCACTGCGATTAGCTGAAAGAGAGAGAGGGGGGGAGGGAAGGGGGTTCGATTGTCCTGTTAGTCTCCGTCACTTTTTTGCTTTCCTCGCTTTCGGTTTGGTTTGTAGCCTGCTCCGCGGCCCTTATGGGTGATAGCGAGCGAGCTTGTTCTCGAGGGCAATGTTGGCATCAACGGTCGCCGGGAACACCGTTGAATGCAAACGAAAGACTGTAGACGGTGTTTTAGATATCAGCTCTTCATATTTTCTTTTTCATTTCAAGAAATACTGTCAAGACATCGCCGAATTGAATTTATTGCGAGAGCAATTATATGGACACTCCAGGCACAATTCTGTCGTCGCCATCGTGTTCCGCATAATGTCCAAGGGTGATAACATCGTTTCTGCGCGCCATATGCTGTATGTTCGGTCGAAATTGTACGAAGTTGAGCCAATAGTGGTGTCTCAACCTTGCGCACGCAAGGGAGGAAAGCGCGGAAGAAGCGCGCCGTCTTCCGCCGTGCGCAAATCACAGGGGAGAGGCAAGCGAGGAGGGGGTTTTCTACTCGAAGGTGGCTGCGTATGGGACGGCCGCGCGCGGTCCCGTAGGCCCTACATCGAAAGAACGCGATCTGCGATAGGGACAGAGTTCGCTGTGTTCTCGCCACTTCGTTCGCGTTTAAGCGAGAGGCAGCATGAAGGTTCGCTCGCTGCTGCTGCCGTGCTTCCTCACTCCAGCGCTTTGACAGGAACTGTGTACCCGCCTAGTCGAGCGAGATGTGTTGTTTGTTTGTGCGCGCGTGACACGATGCTTCTAAATTTAATTAGAAAATGAATGTTTTATAATTCCTACGACTGATAAAATTACTATCCTCACTTCGCATAGCTATTGGCTAATTTGTATCGCAATCGATTATTCAACTTTCGGGTGAAACTGCGGCTGTTTTTTTTTTATTTGTTAAGTAAAGATCCTCGACCCCGAAGCCCCCAAAGACCTACCGCCAAACCTCAGACCACCCTTAATTGTTCGCTGTAATAGCTTTTCTACAAACGAGTTTCGGTATCGTTTCCTTGTGGGTGTGTGATTGTGACGTCATGATGTAGAAAGTGGTGACGTGTAGCCGGACCGTGCCGCGCTTTCACACCCTCTCCGGCTCGCTAGGTCGTCACCTAAGCTGCTGGTCACTGCATGGCCAGATGTATAGCAGCAAAACAAACTCCGCGTGAGCTGGAGCTTGTGCCAAAATGTGGTGACGTCCCAGTAACACGTGATCAGATTTTGTTTCTTGACTTCATGACATGCACACTTGTTCAGAAACGGAGTCATAACCTGGTCATACAAAGCTATTATAATAAAGTATTTAAGGCGGCCTCAGGTCTGACGGTATATCTTATAAGATTTAGATGTCCGGGACGTTCATTGAACGCAAGAGAAATGCATTTAAAAAAGTTTAGGCAGACAAAAATGTCGTTTCAGTACTTGCTTAAAGGTGACGGTGAAGGCCAGTGCATGCCACACGCGCAAAACCGGAAATTAATTTCATTCAGAAGGGAAGTAAGTTTGATCTTGTCGTTCAGCGGAAAATTTGCTACACAGATACCTTGCACTTCGAAAACGCTATACGCTAGCACCTCCCTATACTTACTCAGTACCTGTCGTCGTCCGCCCTTCCTGCCAAATCCGCCGTTTCACCTTCTTTAGCATGCATAGCGCCTATGCGATCGTGTTTTCGGATGTTCAACTAAACGCACGTAATACGATGCCAGTACTTTTCTTCAGAAAGAACCCGACACATTCATTCCGGTTTATTGAAATTTTCAGGAAGACTACTTTTTGATTGCATAACTGAATCATCAGATACATCAGAGCATAGTTGGAAAAAAAGGAAAACATGTTGAGATAAGAAGGAGCCCACTGACACCATGACCTCTTAATTACTACAAGAAAAATATAATATAGGAGAGAGCAAGAGAAATTGCATAGCTGGTTGCGCAATGGAACGAATGGATTGTGTTTATGCTTTCGTAAATATAGCATATTTACTGATATCAAGCTTGCAGCCTGTTGTGTATGATTGCAGCATAATTTAGAGGTGTGAGAAAATGATTTTACGAGCATACCATCTACTCTTGAGAACTATAGCAGAAAAGTTTTGCTCAGTGCATTATTATTTTTTTTTGCCACAGATGTATTTTTAAATGCCGCTGTCTTGCCGCAATCACAAGAAATGACGCTCATTTGCAGTGCATCCTATTTTGCTGCAGTATAATAATTATGGTATTTTTTCTAGCTAACTGAGCAATTACAAAAACTTTTTTCTGCCGTCAAATCGTAGAGGAACGTTTTATCCGTGTAGCATCCGCATGCTATAAGCAAAAAATCATGACAGACGCCCCTACGCCAAATGTGGAGCTTTTATTTATAACCTACTAACATAGCTAAATTTTCTTTTCTTGTTTATCTCTTCTTCATCCTACGACAAAGTGCTGGGGACTTCAAGTTAGATACAGATAAGACTTATTTACGGCATAGTGTCTTGCCGTTAAACAATCACTCATATTTGGAAGGTAAAAACCGCTAATTATTGCTATTCTAAAATAGCGGCCACCTTCTTTTTACATTGAACCATGTGTTATCGCAGAAAAGAGTTTCCAATATTCAGAGGACACTGTTCGATTGATTGTGTCGATACAAAACCGCTCCAGTTTGCCTCAGTAAAATAAGGCTGCTATTGAAAAAGACCTACGCAATTTTTCTTCTTTGTTTGCGTCATAAAGAGCCAGGCAGTGGGAGCAGCCACTGACGATATTCCCAGGGATCGAACGTATGTTCCCAGACGAGCGGACACAGGAATATTTGAATATATACGCACGTGTATCACAACTGCTCACATTACCCCCACACATAGAAATGCAAGCGCCAAAGGACTCACGTGCCCAAATACACGCCCGTATGCAAAGTTTGAGCTCCGCGAAATTATGCAACAGGAGTTCCAGTCGATCATTATATTTGTCATCACCGCTCCTAATGGCTGCTGTTTAAACACGCTTAGCATCCGAACTTCTAAGCTGCGGCAAAATCAGCATTCCCGCTTAAGGGTGGACGCCAGTGATGTTCCGCAATTCCGATACCCGCCAACAGCCGGGAAGCAGAGAGCGATGGAGGTCATTACGAAGGCCGGCTATTTGCAAGATGCAGTGAAGCAGTAGCGGCAAAGCGGCCCATTATGTTAATGGATTTGCAAAAGAACAGCCCAATATCTACTAGGTGCCAAGTGGAAAGCTCTCGATGCACCAAGCCGAGATGCAAGCGTGAAATTGAGCTAAGATATACATTGGAAGGGCTCGACAACGCCTGCTAATACGGCACTCTCTAATGCAGCCCTGCACAAATAACCGAACTTGAACATTTCGATATTTCATATCAAGAATCTCCACTCACTCTTTTAAAGAGTACTTTTAAAGCCTACTGCTCACGTTCCCTCTTTAATGGGCCGGTCGCTGCATTGAAATTAAGGGTCGGTGCTCTCTCATCCTTCAATGCGCAGTTATCAATCCATTTACCGTAATACATTGTGCGCTTCTCTTCAGCTCAAGGACAGTATTGCAAACATTTTTTTACGAAGCCTACAAGCAGGGACAAAAAGTCTTCAACATTAAGGCATTGACGGCAATAAGGATTTACGCAAGTGCTGTCCGCTTTTATGCGACCTACGTGAGGTCATTGCTCATGAAAGAATAATTTTTACAAGTTCACTTAAAGTGTGAAAATTCAAGGGTTCGAGGCCCATTTGAGCCTGTGTTTCGTGTGACAATTAAGAATGCGGCACCTTGCTCGTTTTAATGCTCGGCTTCCTGAGAGAGAATGCAAGAGCCAGCCGCTGATCCATTGAGATTTTGCCTACGGACGCGACAGACCCATTCGGAGGTAGAGCTATACCGCTTCTGTGTAAAAGGTCTTTATTGAAACGCGGAGAATTATGCGGGCGTATATGCTCGGCTTGCAAGAGAACATATATTCTTGTGCGGAGGTATCGCTTCAAAATCCCTGCGGCAGAAACTGCTGAAATAGGAATAAAAAAACCTTCACTTTATTGCCATTATCATCATCTGTGCTAAGGTGAGTACTTTTGTCATGTGCATCATATTGTCTCTTAAATTATTCAGTGAAGGCAGTAAACGAAATACTAGGTCAATTTTATACCAAAATTATAGTAACTGTTTCCAGATTTTAAAAAAATGTATGTACCCCGTTTATACTACAATAAAAGGAGACAAAATGTTTTTGTAACATCGTCTCGTCCTGCATACTGTGTTCGCATAGATAGACAAAATAACAAAATTTTTATTTCATCTTACATTATATTCTATGACTGTGTTTTTTTTATTATTTACCTCTCTTCTTACTGCATTACTTGCAGTAAGCGAACCCTGTATTGGTTCGCCAAAGTGCGAGGATATGTTCACAGAAATTCGCAGATTCAATGCGGATGCTGGAATCAATGTGAAGCGAGGCGATCATGAAGCGCTTTAACAAGTGCCAAATAATCTAAATGCAATGCGTGCAACTTCTTCATTTTACACCAGTGCAACGTGCAATCTGAAGCAATCGGTCCTTTCAATTCACCCTGCAATTCGCGAACTAGTTCCCACCAGTTCAGTACGACTTCAAGGTCGCGCGGAAAGCGCGCGGCTCCTGCTTCACAACCTTCCTCACGAGTGCAGAAAGCGCCGTGAACTCATCCTGCGCGAAGCCTGTATTGAGTGAAACGAAGGGCGACATGCAGGGGCAGCCAAGTTGAACTGGAGAAATGAATAGCGAAGTGCAGCATCTAGTGAACCAGTGCAGGAAGTGCAGGTGAATCAATCAAATGAACCTAATATTTGTTCTTGAGCACTACATGATTCGTATGCTATGCCAAGAGAGAGAGAGAGAGCAAATGATAAAGGAAAGGTAGGGAGGTTAACCAGGACTGAGCCCGGTTGGCTACCCTACACTGGGGAAAGGGAAAAGGGGACTGAAAGATTAAAAGAAGAAGAGAAAGTCCACTGGGGATATCGTTCGGTCACTCAGTCCGGGTCACAGACGCTGACTCAGTCCAGTAGCCTTCAAATATCGCAGCAGAGCTTTTGTGGCCTTTCGTAGCTGCGATATGCGAGGCCATGGTCCCAAGATCTTCTTCAAGGTGAACGGTGTGCTGTCTAGCTGATTGAGAGCTGTGCAGAGGTCATGTCTTTCGTTTTGAAAAGATGGGCAGTAGCACAGTAGATGTTCTATAGTTTCCTCGGCACCGCAGGCATTACAGTCGGCGCTATCAGTCATTCCAATCAAAAACGTATACGCATTGGTGAATGCGACGCCCAAGCGTAAGCGGCACAGCATTGTTGCCTCATTTCGCTGAAGTCCTGGTAACAGCCGCAGTTGCATAGAGGGGTCGAGGGAATGCAATCGTTCTTGGGTGAATTCAGGTGTATGCCACTTCTCTAATGTCATACGGTGTGCTACCTTGCTTAGGTGTTGGGCTGCGTCGGTCCGCGATAAAGGTACAGAAACAAGGGTTGCTCCTTCGTGGGCTTTCCTAGCAGCTTCGTCAGCGAGGTCGTTGCCGGAGATACCGCAATGGCCGGGCAGCCACTGAAACACGACGTCGTGTCCTTTCGCTATCATACAATGGTGCATTTCTCGTATCTCCGACACTAGTTGTTCACACGACCCGCGACGAAGAGATGACAGAAGACATTGTAAGGCCGCCTTCGAATCGCAGAATATTGCCCACCGATTAGCGGGTTGGTTGTTAATGTAATCAACGGCACCTCGGAGGGCAACAAGCTCCGATCCGGTCGATGTTGTCATGTGAGAAATCTTGTATCGGAGGCTAATTGATCGTGATGGTATAACCACTGCGCCGGTGGAGCTGGTCTGAGTGGAAGAGCCATCCGTATATATGTGGACTCGGTCAAAATAGAAAGTGTTCAAACAATCCAGAGCTGCTTGCTTCAGGGCCAAGGTAGGCAGGTCGGTCTTCTTTCTTATTCCTGGTACCGTGAGACGCACTTGAGGTTGTTCTAAACACCACAAAGCTGAGGTTGAACGTGGTGAGGGTGCGAAGCCCGATGGTAGACAGGCACGATGGATGCTGACCTCGTTGGAGAAGGACGCCTGCGGTCGTCGTTCTGGCAGGCAGGCAAGAGAGCTTGATTGTATGCGTGAAACATGACGAACATGGGCCCTAAGCGTGTCGATGCTAACGTAAGTCGTGATCGGATGGTCTCGAGCCAATATAATGGTTCCTGCTGTTGAGGCGCTCCGCGGAAGTCCTAGGCAAACACGTAGTGCCTGGGCTTGCACGCTCTGTAGTTCTCGAAGATTTGACTTGCATGTTTTAGCAAGCACGGGAGAACTGTAACGTAGCAATCCGATAAAGAGTGCTCGATATAACTGTAGCATGGAGCCCACTGACGATCCCCATGTTTTCCCGGCGATAAACTTGAAGACATGAACAATAGATGTGAGCTTCTTCTTCAAATGGGCTACGTGAGGGCTCCAAGAGAGGTCCCGGTCCACAATGACACCCAAAAACCGATGATTTCTCTTGTAGGAGATAGGCTGGCCATTAATGCATACTGGATAACGAGACATTGGTTTTCGTGTAAAAGCGACTAACGCACATTTTTCTGTTGAGATGGTAAGGCCTTGTGTGTGAAGATAGTGAGATGCCTGTGTTGCTGCTTTCTGCAGCCTTGCGCGAACCTGCAGACGAGTGACCGCTGATGACCAGATGCAGATGTCGTCGGCGTAGATTGAGACACTCACTGTTTCCGGTAGGGATTCGGCCAGCCCAAGAAGCGCAAGGTTGAAAAGAATAGGGCTTAGAACCCCACCTTGGGGAACTCCTCGGCATATGTAGTGGTCGGTAGTTGGACCATCTTCCGTACGTACGAACCAGGACCTTTGTGTCAAGTAGTTTCTGATCCATCGATATACTCGCCCTCCTAGTTCAATTGTCAAAAGTGCGTCTAGAATGGGTTGATGGGAAACGTTATCGTAAGCGCCTTTCACGTCCAGAAAGAGCGCTACTGATAATCGTTTCCATGATTTTTGCTGTTCTACAGATGACACTAAGTCGATGACACTGTCAATCGATGAACGGCCTCGTCGAAATCCCGCCATAGAATCAGGGTAAATCTTGTGGTGTTCTAGGTACCATTCGAGACGCATGAGGATCATGCGTTCCATGAGTTTCCCGATGCAGCTAGCAAGTGCTATAGGCCGATACGATGCCAGTTCGAGCGGCGACTTTCCTGCTTTTAGTAGCGGTACCAGGCGGCTGCGTTTCCACTCCTGTGGGACGACACCATCTTGCCATGAACTATTAAAAAGGCTGAGGAGTTCTCTTCTTGCTTCTCGGCCTAGGTGGCGCAAAGCAGTATATGTTATGCCATCGGGCCCTGGTGAAGACGAACACCTACAGAGCGCCATAGCAGCTTCTAACTCTTCCATAGAGAAGGGAGCCTCCATACTGGTATCTCGTGGACCGGGGATGTCGCTTAAATCCATCGCAGGGACTAAAACTGTGCCGCCGGTGATTTGCGCGCAAAATTCCTCTGCGACGTCTATCTCACGGCGGTTTTGATAGAGAGCAAGGGCGTTAAAAGGGTGTCGTTGCTGGGGTCTTGAGCAAAGACCCCGTAAGGTACGCCACACACGGGACAATGGCTTGCGGGGGTCTAGTGACTCGCAAAAGCACTTCCATCTTTGATCCGCTAGCGTATCCATTCGGCGTCTTATCTTCTTTTGCATTCGCCGAGCTTCTCTGAGGTCAAGAATTGACTTTGTGCGCCTGTACCTCCTTTCAGCACGGCGACGTATTGTACGAAGCCTTTCCAATTCAATGTCATTCTCTGTATGCTTTTTCGAATGTGTGAAGCAACGCGTGCAATCTTGCATTGCGTCTGCAATTATATCTTCTAATCTGCATGCGATATGTTTCTTGCAGATGTCTTCTACTCGATCTTGAAAGATTGACCAATCGATTTGGCGAGATACATCCGGTAATGCGGCGTCTAGACCATTGATTCTCACATAGGTCGGAATGTGATCACTTCCATGGGTTTCCATATCAGTGAACCACTGCACGCTCGAAGTCAGGCAACGTGACACCAAAGTCAAGTCAAGGCAGCTACTGTACGTTGTTCCTCGCAGAAATGTCGGACTTCCGTCATTTAGAAGACAAAGGTTGTGGCCTGATGCAAAGGATATTAGTGACCTGCCCCTCGAATTTATCCTGGAGCTTCCCCATATATGGTGGTGAGCGTTGAAGTCCCCAGTTATTATCCAAGGACCGGGAGTAGTAGCCATAATATCTTCTAGTCTTTTGCTGTCAAACTGACTTGTTGGGGATAGGTAGACGCCAATAATAGTAAAAGACAGTCTCTTCTTTTTCACACTAACACAGACGTATTGGTTACCGTCGTGCGGCGCTACGGATGCGAAAAATACGTTAGGTCCTTGCGAATGTAAACCAGAACCTTACTACTACGGACACACGTTGTTGAAACAAAAGGTTCATACCCTGATAGTCTTATGGAAGCTGATAAGTTCGGTTCACAGATCACCAGTATAGGAAAGTGGTAGTCAAACACGAACTGTCGAAAATCCGAAATACGTGACCTTAGGCCTCTCGCATTCCATTGGAATATGGAGGCACTTCTGACATCATCCCGGAACGATCGCTGTTGCTGTCGATGAGCCATGGTTCTGCTGTAGAAGTTCTCAAGCACTGGACTTCTGAAGGCTCGCTAGCACCGGATTGATGGCATCCAGCACTTGCAACGCACTTCGAGCTGTTGGTGTCTGTATCTTGTCCAGAAGAACACGAATGGCACTCACCAGAGAGCTGATCATGCCAACAATTTGTTGATCTTGGTCCGTCAGTTTATCAGGAACAGTCGAAGTGTCCCTTGCCGTAGAAGTTTGATATCGCTCAGTAGCTGCATGTAGCCTCGGGAGTGCAGGCCACGCGTCAGCAGCAGGGCTCGTGGTTGCATCTTTGTCCTTTGATCCGACTGCGTTGGGCCTGGGCGGAAGAGTGGGTGGCAGTGCACGTGGCTGGCGCTCTGCAGAGGCTTTGGAGGTTCGTGATCGACGTCGGCGACGCGATCGTCGCCGCCTAATAGATATAGCTGCTTCTCGGTGAGACGAGTGGTCTCTAACCATTTTCTTGAATATTGCCATTTCCTTGCGAATAAAAGGGCATTCCTTCGAGGAGGCATCGTGTGGGCCGCTGCAGTTTGTGCACTTCAGCACACTGGCTTCGCACGTGTTGGTGGTGTGGGGCCCAGTGCAGCGAGAACAGACGGTAGTGTTCTTGCACACACTACTCACATGCCCAAACTTCATGCACTTCCAGCACTGCAGTGGTTTTGGTACGAAGGGGCGAACTGCGTGTCGGAAATGACCCACTTTTACATGCGAAGGTAGGGATTCGCCTTTAAATATGATTTTCACACACCGCGACGTGCCGAGACGAAACGCGTTTGTGATGATGGTGTTTTCCGTAGCTGGCTTGATTAAGATTGACAGATCGGAGTCAACGATGGTCTCATCAACATCGTAAATTACGCCACTACTGATTTGTTTGCCCAGCGGAATATGAGGGCGGACTTTCATCCCGTCAAGTTCCGTGACATTGCGCAAAGAGTCCAACCCAGCCGCGTGCTCTACGTCAATCGCTAGGACGTTCTTACGGGTATTCACTCTGATATCTTTGATTTCATTCGGAACCAGTGCCTCTAGATGTGAAGACACGGCTTGCCTGTTGAGGCGTCTCAGGTTGTCTGTAGCGAGAACTGGCGTGAACAGGATGGTGAGCTCCTCGGTATTCCGCGAAGATCTCAGGGTGGACTCACTCGAAGTCGAGGATGCGCTGAGAAACCTTCGTTTTGCTTTACGGCTCCGCACCAGCTCGAAGGCTTCGTCACTAGAATCTTCACCGCTGACATAGTATTGCATGGTGTCATCGCTGTCAGTGTCGCTCTCGGTGCCGTTGCGCTTCCTGGAGGCAGCCGCCGCGGGCACTGCCGACTCCGGCGGACGCGCGTGAGACTCCATCTCCATCGCAGGTAAGGAGTAAATAGCAGTTCACTGGCAAAGTCTAAAAAATCCACAAAATAAGTAGAGCTGGAAGACTCGGCGTTCTGCCTGAAAGGCACTTCGTCTTCTTCCTATGCTATGCCAAAGTGCAAGAAGTAGTTCATGCCCGTACACACTATGAGGCGTAGACGCATCGATGTCACGAAGATGAAGGCGATGTTTGGCGTGTGCAGAGTTAAGCGGGCGAGGATAGTCGTACTTTAGCCGAAATAAGTGCGACGCAAGTGTATAGAACTGTATCGCCAGTGTCGCAATAATGTATATCCAGCGGCACATACCTGTGTCCCAGTAATGGGGCGGGCCATATTTACAAGCCATACAAGGAATTAAAGCAGCCGTTGAAAATTACGCTCTATCCCTTGAAAGGTCCATGTGCTTTGGACATACATGAAACCGACACTGTACAGTCGCGGACAAATTATTAAGGGACCCGCTAGCACGTGCGAAACTGCATTCTAGCGCCTTGTAACGAAGCAAGCGCCTTCTTTAGAGACATGCCACCGCTCATTTGCGCCCTTTCATGCTTGCGTGCCTGCCACTAGGCCCATTTCTTGCCAGCGTGCTGTCGGTATCGCCATGATTGCAGAAGATTACGCTAGGAGGAGCGGTGTCGTCCTCGGGCGTCGGGGTATGCAGTGCCATTGTCAGACGTCACAATCGGCCAAAACAGACACCGCTCGCGTAGTGTAATCTTCGGCAATCATCGTGATTCCTGTAGCAGGCTGGCAAGAAATGGGCCTAGTGGCAGGCACGCCAGCATGAAAGGCCCCACGTACGAAATGCCATGTCTCGAAAGAAGGCGCTAGATTCGTTAAAGGGCGCAAGAATGCAGTTTTTCACGTGCTCACGGATCCCGTAATATTTTGTCGGCGATTGTACTTGCACGTTATACACAATGGCTATTGTTGATTCAAATTCTCTGCTATACAAGCCAAAACAATCATTATCACATGCTCGTCGTTTAAATATGGATAGCCAACTTAAGAAAACCAAATAAGCCGTTCGATACCATGCAAAGCAACATTAGGAAGTATGTGTGCTTTGGGATGTACCTATGATGCTAAATTGTGCGCACACGTTTTATGTCATGATATATTCGCTTATTCGCTCACGTGCACTACTTATTCGGTCAATATGCCATATATATATATATATATATATATATATATATATAGCACTCAACCAAATGATGAACGCGAAACCCCGATGGGTTAGGCAAAGAAAACTTTGGTTTGATTGATGTGTCACTGTCACATTAGCATTCCTTTGTATATTTATTCATGAATGTCATCGTGATAACACGAAAGACAGCTTAACAAGTTTATATTGTCACGTGAACGTTGCAGGGTTTCCTCAAGTGCACTGATCCTTCCACAACCAAGATACCGACCAACCCAACAGCAAGCAACCGCCAGTAGCCGTGCAAAACCAGGGCGAACAGGCAAAGAAGGCTTCACTTTCAAAACTTATAAAAACAAATATAGCCCCCATCGGACAGGAAATGCAGTAAGGCTCTCCAGTGACTGTCATCTTAAATTCACGTTCTGAAGTAAGCATGCCGGTCCGTTTGGGCAAGGACTCTGGATACGTCGAGTGCCTGGGCAAGTCCACAGCAGGTTGTACTGCTGTCAAAGAACCAGCATGCTTTAGTTCAAGCAAGGCAAAAGGTAACACAAAAAAAGGGTATCTAAGAAGTTATGATTCAGCCATCAAACAAATGTGTATCAAAACTGGTTGTCCTAACCACTATGCCACGGCTGCGTTATGCAAGGAAAAAGCTAATACTTGCATGGGAGCTGACACACGGTCGATAGAAAACCCGGCGGTTTACCATCGGACAAATCTCGCACACCACACATCTGTGCTTATCGAGACGTGAGAGCTGCAAACTTGGTGCACGTGCTCTGCAGTGCACTCTTGCTTCACTCCACTGACATTCACATTGTGTTGCAGCCATTGCCGGCTCAGTTTTGATGTTAGTGAAGTGAAATACACGCAGAAAAAAAAAAAGGCAGTTGGCCAACGAGAGATGTGTTCGGAGCCAACGTATCAACAAAGGGATTTGTATTCTTCAGGCCTTGCAGAAGTCGACTCATATTGTCGAAACGTTGGCTCAATACATAGGTTCACTGGAAGATGTAGACTTGAAATGATCAACAATAGTAGAAGGAGGTATGTTTTTGGACTCAAGGTTTCAACAAGGGTACTTGTCTTCATCTTGTTGAAGTCCTCTTGTTGACACGTTGGCTCCAGAAACATCCACTCTACAACAATTGTTAACCATTTCAAATCTTCAGTTTCCTGTTAACCTAGGTCTAGCTGAAAATAAAAGCAGTAAAGAGCCAGGAATTAAATCACTACGCACAGGGCTCACTAGTCATACATATATGATATGTACGGCTTGCTAGTGTAGTACTCTGCGGACAGCGCGTGGCTGGGGTTTGTTTCAAGGAGTTGAATGTTGGGCTAGTTGGTAATTTCACATGAAGGTGAATTTGATATAGCTCCCAACGGCACGGCACATCAGAAAGGAAGACGAACAGAGGCATACACAGGCATTGTTTGTTGTCGGCTCAAAGCTGCATAATTATTTAGATGGCAGGGAAGATTATTCGAGTGCACTAAAAAATTTTCGCATTTCTTTTTCAAGTGAAAGCCGTGCTTTCTATACTTTTATCAGATGGCATTGAGGCTTATTAACAACCTGTATTTATCTTCTAGGTCTTCTAGCGTGCCCCGTCTGCGCTACACCTCCCGCAGTGCAGTACCAACTATAGCCCCTATGTCATTTCTCCTTGAGCTTCTCAATAATATCGAAGACTCGGAAGCTTAGGTTAAGAATTAAGTTAAGGAGCTCAGAGAATAAGAGGAGTCTGAAAAATTTTGGTTCTTTTCGTTATATTTTCCAGATGAGTGGGAGTCGTACAGAAAGCCGACAAACTCGTGTTCGACGGAAGCGCCTCTGTCATTCTAAAATTAAGCACTGCTATAGAATCGAGTTGGTTCACAGCACGCCTGTACTGTCGGACACAAATATGGGCGGAAACCAAATCTTTTCATACATATCCGATGTTCAGCGCACGTTCTCATTCAGTTCATCTCAAGTTTCACTGAGAGCGTTGACGAAGGCGCCCAACTACAGGTAACTGCGGATAACTTAACTCTTAAAACTCGCGGCGCGCTCCGTACTCTCTTGTTTCCTCTTGCCTAATGGAAAAGGGGCCCATTTATTTCGTTGCCAGTTGCTGCTGTAGAAAAGGAACGCGAACAAAGCAGAGGCAGCGGAGCTCGCTGTTCGAGTGAGCGATAACATCATTCTGAGTCATTCGCCCACCCTTTGTCCTCGTGGACCCTTTTCCGTTTGCTCCAATTAGACTAACTCACGGCATTTTCCAAGGCTGTTTGCGGTTTTAGGTGCCAGACCAGTATGTAGAAAGAAGAAGAAAGGAAAACTTAGCACAACGAAAACGAGCTGCTGTGTACATGGTACGCGTGCTCATTACGGCGCTCGGTGTTTGTACCCTGTGCTATATGGCACAATATTAAGCCCACCAGTGAATTGTGGCTACAGAAATGAGAGATGATGATGACGCAACTAGGTTAAATGACTGCTTTACAATGACAGAGCATCGGCTGTGCATGCGCTTGTGCATCAGTCAGTTACCATATACCTGAACGTCATTATAACGACCGCTGTCGACAACAGCTCCATGAGAGTGAAAACAGCCGCGCTATACGTCGCGTGCAATTTCAGCGTCATATAAAGCAATAGTATCTATATTGACACGTGTACTTATCTTTATCGGGCAACCACGTTTCGCCGCTTAACAACTGCAATCGCACAGCGAGGGACGCGTCTGCATGTATCCGACGTTTCTGGAAAGTTATCGACGCTTCTATCCGCGTGTCTGTTGTCGCCGAACCTTGTGTTATCAGATTTCATCGCGTGACACGAATGGTGTAGAACTTTGTGGAAAACAAGCGGGTCCCATCAGTTAACCTGGAACATTCGACGACTGATCTATAAAAGCCGACGCGCTTGACCCGCTGATCAGATTTTCGACGATCGCCGACTGTGTTCGCCGCTTTCGGTCTGCTATAAGTGTAGCCTGTTTTGTGGGCACAGGTTCGCCCAATAAAAGCTAGTTTTGTATTCCACCGTACTGCTTCTTTCTTCGCCGTCACTACCACGTGACATCTGGTGGAGGTGCTTTACGTCCATGTACCGGACGCCCCCGACAAGCCGTAATACAAGCCCGGACCGCAAAGACAACACCAGCGCCGTACCGGAACATCGAGCAAGCCGCCGTCTTCAACAGCTGCCCCCGGAGCACGGACTTCTACCTGAGAAGACCAAGAAGATTGTGGACAAGGCAACCCCAATGGCAGCCCCAGCATCCCCCATCGTGCTGCAGCAGCCCAGGGAACCTCCGACGTTCCGCGGATCAACATTCGAGGACCCGGAAACCTGGCTCGAAACGTATGAGAGGGTCGCTAAGTTTAACAGTTGGGACAGCGACGACAAGCTGCGGCATGTCTATTTCGCATTGGAAGACGCCGCCAGGACGTGGTTCGAGAATCGGGAAGCCACCTTAACGACGTGGGACCTTTTCCGAAGCGGCTTCTTGCACACGTTTACAAGCGTCGTGCGAAAAGAGCGAGCCCAAGCTCTACTTGAAACCAGAGTGCAGCTCCCAAACGAGACGATCGCAATCTTCACGGAGGAGATGGCCCGTCTTTTCCGGCACGCCGACCCGGAAATGTCGGAGGAGAAAAAAGTTCGCTTCCTGATGCGCGGCGTCAAGCAAGACCTTTTCGCCGGACTTATTCGTAACCCACCGAAGACTGTGGCTGAGTTTTCTGCAGAGGCATCGACGATCGAGAAAACTCTGGAGATGCGCACCCGACAATATAACCGCCAGGGGCACACGCCGCAGTATGCCATCCAAGGACTGGATTCCGACCACCTTCAGGAGACCATCAGGGCCATTGTGCGCGAAGAACTGCGCAAGGTCCTGCCTTCGTCGCAACCTCAAGTGGCCTCTATCGCCGACATCGTGAAGGAAGAGGTGCACCGATCCCTTGGAGTTCCTGAGGTGCAACCAGAACCACCGCAGCCGGAAGCAATGACCTACGCCGCCGCCGTCGCCCGCCGTCAAGGCCCCCCTGCGCGACCGCGCCAAGGTCCTGCAACACCGCTATTCCGTCGTCCACCGCCGCCGCCGCCAGCGCGCCCACCCGTCGCCCAGCGCACCTATACGAGGAAGACGGACATTTGGCGAGCCCCCGACCACCGCCCGCTCTGCTATCACTGCGGAGAAGCCGGCCATGTGTACCGCCGATGCCCATACCGTGACATGGGCCTGAGAGGGTTCGCCGTCAACGCGCCGCGTCCACAGCTTGGGGAGCGCCCACGTGACATTGCCGATTACCTAGCCGCCACTCAGTGGAACTCTCGACGACCGTCCCGTTCGCCGTCACCAGGCCGCTACCTCTCGCCGCAGCGCCGTCCATACACCGGCCCAGCCCGGGGCCGCTCTGCGAGCCCATACCCGGAAAACTAAAAGCAGCAACCGATGGAGGTGCGGTTGCTGTTCGTCGAACTGACGAAGATCCTCCGCCGCCGACCAAGACGACGAAGAGACCATCTCGACGACATAACGACACGCCGCCGTCCCGACGAAGTCTGGAAGCCAAAACTACACCGACGAAAGACGACTTGACGACGCGACGTTCCAACCTCAGTTCAACACGACGCAGCCGTGATCCAACGCCAAGACCGAACTGCAATGCCAGACAAAGAACAACCGACCTCGACGTGCTTCTCGACGGCCACGCAGTCACTGCCTTAGTCGACACAGGGGCCGATTACTCCGTAATGAGTGGACACATCGCCGCCCAGTTGAAGAAAGTTAAGACCGCATGGGAAGGCCCTCAGATTCCCACCGCTGGAGGACACCTCATCACGCCGACTGGGATCTGCACGGCAAGAATAACCATTCATGACCGGACTTACTCTGCCACCTTCGTTATCCTCCAACAGTGTTCACGAGACGTCATTCTCGGTATGGACTTCCTGGACCAACACGGCGCAATCATCAACCTGAAGTCGAAGTCAGTAACGCTGTCGGAAGATAAAGCAATGCCGCCGGAGAGCCCTCGTAGTCACCACGCCTTGAGTGTGCTCGAAGATCAAGTGAGCGTCCCGCCTCGCTGCAGCATCGTTATTTCGGTCAGCACCGAAACACCCGCTGACGTAGAAGGCGTCATTGAAGGCGACCAACGTCTACTGCTAGACCATGAAATTTGCGTCGCAAGAGGGATCGCTCGACTGCATGGAGGGAAAACTGAAGTGTTGCTGACAAACTTCAGCCAGGAGTTCAAGCACATCAACAAGGGCACGACGATCGCGTACATCGAGGAAATTCTGGAAACAAGTAATGCGTTTGTCCTCTCGGATTCCGCCGCATCTACCCCGACGACCATGGTTCCCGAACCAGACTACGGCATTAATCCAAATCTCCCTATGATTAAGCAACAGCAGCTCAGAAGTCTGCTCCGACGATACAAAGGCTGCTTTTCGACGTCATCGAGGATTCGACAAACACCAGTCGCCAAGCATCGCATAATCACCGAGGAATGCGCTCGCCCACTCCGTCAGAGCCCTTACCGAGTTTCGGCGCGAGAACGTGAAGCTATAAGAGAACAAGTCGACGAAATGCTGCGCGACGACATCATCCAGCCGTCGAAAAGCCCGTGGGCATCCCCTGTTGTTCTGGTAAAGAAAAAGCACGGAACCCTACGTTTCTGCGTCGATTATCGTCGTCTGAACAAGATCACGAAGAAGGACGTATACCCCCTCCCACGGATAGACGACGCATTGGATCGGCTCTGCAACGCTAAATACTTCTCGTCCATGGACCTAAAGTCTGGCTATTGGCAAATAGAAGTCGACGAAAGAGATCGCGAAAAGACCGCCTTCATCACCCCAGACGGCCTCTACGAGTTCAAGGTTATGCCATTCGGACTGTGCTCGGCGCCTGCAACGTTCCAGCGCGTGATGGACACGGTTTTAGCAGGATTGAAGTGGCAGACCTGTCTCGTATACTTGGATGACGTCGTCGTCTTCGCCGGAAATTTCGACGTTCACCTTAGGCGGCTGGCAACAGTACTAGAGGCCATCAGGTCATCAGGACTTACTCTGAAGCCGGAAAAGTGCCGCTTC